>NW_027182813.1:4527500-4642500 GCF_041146395.1 Eulemur rufifrons | reverse complement strand
TAAGCGTTAGCGTTAGGGATTAGTGATTAGGGTTTTTGGTTAGTGTTAGGGTTAGCGGTTAGGAGTTAGTGATTTATGAAGGGGTACGGTTAGAATTACGATTGGGGTTAGAGTTAGGGTGAGGTATAGGGGTTAGGTTTAGGGGTTAGTTTTAGGGTAAAAGGATAGCATTAGGGTTACGGGTTGGGCTTAGGTTTAGGGTTAAAGTTTACTGCTAGGGTTAGGGATAGGGTTCAGGGTTAGCTTTAGGGGTTCTGGTTAGTGTTAGGTGTTAGGTTAGTGTCAGGGTTAGGTCCAGTCGTGAGGGTAAGGTTTAGGGTTAGGGTTAGGGTTAGGGTTAGGGTTAGTTTTAGGGTTAGAGTTATGTGCTATGGTTTGTGTTAGAGGTTAGGGTTAGGTTTACTGGTCACGGTTAGGGTTACGTTTAGGGGTTAGCATTAGGGTTAGGGTTAGGGTTAGGGTTAAAGGATAGGATTAGAGTTACGGGTTGGGCTTAGGTTTAGGGTTAAAGTTTACTGCTAGGGTTAGGGATAGGGTACAGGGTTAGCTTTAGGGGTTCTGGTTAGGGTTAGGTGTTAGGTTAGTGTCAGGGTTAGGTCCAGTCGTGAGGGTAAGGTTTAGGGTTAGCTTAAAGAGCTAGGGTTAGGTATAATGGTTAGGATTACTATTAGGGTTAAGGGTTAGGTTAAGGCTTAGGGGTTAGGGTGAAGGGTTAGGGTCAAGGGTTAGGGTTTTTGTTAGGCATAGCTTTGGGGTTAGAAGTAAAGGATACTGTCAGTGTTAGGGTTGTAGGTAGGGTTACAGTTAGGGTTAGCGGTTTAGAATTAGGGTTAGGGATTAGGTGTCACAGTGATGACTAGGAGATAGGGTTAGAATGATGGGATAGGGGTTGTTCTCAGGAAATGGTTTATTCATTAACGTTAGGATAAGAGGTTAAAGTTAGGCGCACGGTGCGGTTTACGTGTTAAGGGGAGAAATAGGAACAGGGTTGGGTGTTATGTTCAGGGTTAGGGTTATCTGTTAAAGGTATTGTTTATGCTTAGCGCACGGGCCCTGTCTGCATTAGGCGGGCGGGGGGAGTTTAGGGGGCTGAGATTGTACCCAGGAACCCACTCTATCATACTCTGGGTATGGGCCCGTGGGTTTCATGCAGGACACAGTGGTAGAGCCTCCTTTCACGCATGGCATGGGAGGATTGCAGGCTTTCTAAACTCTAAGAAAGCAAGAAGTCTGAGAATTAGATTTAGGGTTAGGATTCTGGTTAGGGTTAAGGATGAAGTTTAGTGTTAGGGTGAGGGCTTAGGTTAGGGATTAGGGTTAGGGTTAAAGTTACTCTTAGGTTTAACGGTTACACTTTGGTTTCGGGTTGAGGTTTACGTTTAGGGTTAAGATGAGGGGTTAGGGTTTGGTACAGGGTTAGGGTTAAGTGTTAGGTTTAGGGTTGAAGCTAAGGATTAGGGTTAGGTTTAAAGGTTACCATGAGAGTTAATGCTTAGTGTTAAGGTTAAGAGTTAGGGTTTAGGGTTAGGGTTAGGGTTAGGGTTAGTTTTAGGGTTAGAGTTATGTGCTATGGCTTGTGTTAGAGGTTAGGGTTAGGTTTACTGGTGACAGTTAGGGTTACGTTTAGGGGTTAGCATTAGGGTTAGGGTTAGGGTTAGGTTTAAGGGATAGGATTAGAGTTAAGTGTTGGGCTTAGGGTTAGGGTTTAGTGTTAGGGTTATCATTAAGGATTAGGGGTAGGGTCAGGGTTAAATGCTTGGGTGCGGGTAATGGTTAGGGTCAGGGTTAAGGTTCACGGATAGGGTTAGTGTTAAGGGTTACGGGTAGGTTTAGGGTTCAGGGTTAGTGTTAGCATTAGGGCTTAAGGTTAGGATTAGGCGGTAGGTTAGATTTAGGGTTAGATCTAGGCGTTAGGGTAAGGGCTAGCCTTAGGGTTAAGAGATAGGGTTAGGTTTAATGCTTAGGATTAGGGTTTGGGTTTGGGGTTAAAGTAAGTGTTAGGGGTTAGGTTTAAGGATCCAAGGTTAGGGTTATTTTGAGCTGTAGTGTTAGGGTTAGGGATAAGGGTTCCCATTAGCATTAAGGGTCTTCCTTCTTGTAGGGTTAAGGGTTAGGCTTAGAGTTAAAGGTGAAGGTTAGGGTCAGTGTTAAGATTTAGGGTGAGGGTTAACGGTTAGGGTAAAGGTGAAGAGTTAGGGTTAGGGATTAGTGATTAGGGTTTTTGGTTAGTGTTAGGGTTAGCGGTTAGGAGTTAGTGTTTTATGAAGGGGTATGGTTAGAATTAGGATTGGGGTTAGAGTTAGGGTGAGGTATAGGGGTTACGTTTAGGGGTTAGTTTTAGGGTAAAAGGATAGGATTAGGGTTACGGGTTGGGCTTAGGTTTAGGGTTAAAGTTTACTGCTAGGGTTAGGGATAGGGTTCAGGGTTAGCTTTAGGGGTTCTGGTTAGGGTTAGGTGTTAGGTTAGTGTCAGGGTTATGTCCAGTCTTAAGGGTAAGGTTTAGGGTTAGCTTTAAGAGCTAGGGTTAGGTATAATGGTTAGGATTAGGATTAGGGTTAAGGGTTAGGGTAAGGCTTAGGGGTTAGGGTGAAGGGTTAGGGTCAAGGGTTAGGGTTATTGTTAGCCATAGCGTTGGGGTTAGAAGTAAGGGATACTGTCAGTGTTAGGGTTGTAGTTAGGGTTACAGTTAGGGTTAGCGGTTTAGAATTAGGGTTAGGGATTAGGTGTCACAGTGATGACTAGGAGATAGGGTTAGAATTATGGGATAGGGGTTGTCCTCAGGAAATGGGTTATTCATTAACGTTAGGATAAGAGGTTAAAGTTGGTCGCACGGTGAGGTTTACGTGTTAAGGGGAGAAATAGGAACAGGGATGGGTGTTATGTTCAGGGTTAGGGTTATCTGTTAAAGGTATTGTTTATGCTTAGCGCACGGGCCCTGTCTGCATTAGGCGGGCGGGGGGAGTTTAGGGGGCTGGGATTGTACCCGGGAACCCACTCTATCATACTCTGGGTATGGGCCCGTGGGTTTCATGCAGGACACAGTGGTAGAGCCTCCTTTCACGCATGGCATGGGAGGATTGCAGGCTTTCTAAACTCTAAGAAAGCAAGAAGTCTGAGAATTAGATTTAGGGTTAGGATTATGGTTAGGGTTAAGGATGAAGTTTAGTGTTAGGGTGAGGGCTTAGGGTTAGGGATTTGGGTTAGGGTTAAAGGTTACTCTTAGGTTTAACGGTTACACTTTGGTTTCGGGTTGAGGTTTACGGTTAGGGTTAAGATGAGGGGTAAGTGTTTGGTACAGGGTTAGGGTTAAGTGTTAGGTTTAGGGTTGAAGATTAGGATTAGGGTTAGGATTAAAGGATAGCGTGAGAGTTAACGCATAGGTTTAAGGTTAAGAGTTAGGGGTTAGGGTTAGGGTTAGTTTTAGGGTTAGAGTTATGTGCTATGGTTTGTGTTAGAGGTTAGGGTTAGGTTTACTGGTGACGGTTAGGGTTACGTTTAGGGGTTAGCATTAGGGTTAGGGTTAGGGTTAGGTTTAAGGATGAAAGGTTAGGGTTATTTTTAGCTGTAGTGTTAGGGTTAGGGATAAGGGATCCCATTAGCATTAAGGGTCTTCCTTACTGTAGGGTTAAGGGTTAGGCTTAGAGTTAAAGGTGAAGGTTAAGGTCAGTGTTAAGATTTAGGGTGAGGGTTAACGGTTAGGGTAAAGGTTAAGCGTTAGGGTTAGGGATTAGTGATTAGGGTTTTTGGTTAGTGTTAGGGTTAGCGGTTAGGAGTTAGTGTTTTATGAAGGGGTATGGTTAGAATTAGGATTGGGGTTAGAGTTAGGGTGAGGTATAGGAGTTAGGTTTAGGGGTTAGTTTTAGGGTAAAAGGATAGGATTAGGGTTACGGGTTGGGCTTAGGTTTAGGGTTAAAGTTTACTGCTAGGGTTAGGGATAGGGTTCAGGGTTAGCTTTAGGGGTTCTGGTTAGGGTTAGGTGTTAGGTTAGTGTCAGGGTTAGGTCCAGTCGTGAGGGTAAGGTTTAGGGTTAGCCTTAAGAGCTAGGGTTAGGTTTAATGGTTAGGATTAGGATTAGGGTTAAGGGTTAGGGTAAGGCTTAGGGGTTAGGATGAAGGGTTAGGGTCAAGGGTTAGGGTTATTGTTAGGCATAGCGTTGGGGTTAGAAGTAAGGGCTACTGTCAGTGTTAGGGTTGAAGGTAGGGTTACGGTTAGGGTTAGCGGTTTAGAATTAGGGTTAGGGATTAGGTGTCACAGTGATGACTAGGAGATAGGGTTAGAATTATGGGATAGGGGTTGTTCTCAGGAAATGGGTTATGCATTAACGTTAGGATAAGAGGTTAAAGTTAGGCGCACGGTGAGGTTTACGTGTTAAGGGGAGAAATAGGAACAGGGATGGGTGTTATGTTCAGGGTTAGGGTTATCTGTTAAAGGTATTGTTTATGCTTAGCGCACGGTCCCTGTCTGCATTAGGCGGGCGGGGGGATTTTGGGGGCTGGGATTGTACCCGGGAACCCACCCTATCATACTCTGGGTATGGGCCCGTGGGTTTCATGCAGGACACAGTGGTAGAGCCTCCTTTCACGCATGGCATGGGATGATTGCAGGCTTTCTAAACTCTAAGAAAGCAAGAAGTCTGAGAATTAGATTTAGGGTTAGGATTATGGTTAGGGTGAAGGATGAAGTTTAGTGTTAGGGTGAGGGCTTAGGGTTAGGGATTAGGGTTAGGGTTAAAGGTTACTCTTAGGTTTAACGGTTACACTTTGGGTTCGGGTTGAGGTTTACGGTTAGGGTTAAGATGAGGGGTTACGGTTTGGTACAGGGTTAGGGTTAAGTGTTAGGTTTAGGGTTGAAGATTAGGATTAGGGTTAGGATTAAAGGTTAGCATGAGGGTTAACGCTTAGGGTTAAGGTTAAGAGTTAGGGTTTAGGGTTAGGGTTAGGGTTAGGGTTAGTTTTAGGGTTAGAGTTATGTGCTATGGTTTGTGTTAGAGGTTAGGTTTAGGTTTACTGGTGACGGTTAGGGTTACGTTTAGGGGTTAGCATTAGGGTTAGGGTTAGGGTTAAGGGATAGGATTAGGGTTAAGTGTTGGGCTTAGGGTTAGGGTTTAGTGTTAGGGTTATCATTAAGGATTAGGGGTAGGGTCAGGGTTAAATGCTTGGGTGCGGGTAATGGTTAGGGTCAGGGTTAAGGTTCACGGATAGGGTTAGTGTTAAGGGTTACGGGTAGGTTTAGGGTTCAGGGATAGAGTTAGCATTAGGGCTTAAGGTTAGGATTAGTCGGTAGGTTAGATTTAGGGTTAGATCTAGGCGTTAGGGTAAGGCGTAGCATTAGGGTTAAGAGATAGGGTTAGGTTTTATGCTTAGGATTAGGGTTATGGTTTGGGGTTAAAGTAAGTGTTAGGGGTTAGGTTTAAGGATCCAAGGTTAGGGTTATATTGAGATGTAGTGTTAGGGTTAGGGATAAGGGATCCCATTAGCATTAAGGGTCTTCCTTACTGTAGGGTTAAGGGTTAGGCTTAGAGTTAAAGGTTAAGGTTAGGGTCAGTGTTAATATTTAGGGTGAGGGTTAATGGTTAGGGTAAAGGTTAAGCATTAGGGTTAGGGATTAGTGATTAGGGTTTTTGGTTAGTGTTTGGGTTAGCGGTTAGGAGTTAGTGTATTATGAAGGGGTATGGTTAGAATTAGGATTGGGGTTAGAGTTAGGGTGAGGTACAGGGGTTAGGTTTAGGGGTTAGTTTTAGGGTAAAAGGATAGGATTAGGGTTACGGGTTGGGCTTAGGTTTAGGGTTAAAGTTTACTGCTAGGGTTAGGGATAGGGCTCAGGGTTAGCTTTAGGGGTTCTGGTTAGTGTTAGGTGTTAGGTTAGTGTCAGGGTTAGGTCCAGTCGTGAGGGTAAGGTTTAGGGTTAGCTTTAAGAGCTAGGGTTAGGTTTAATGGTTAGGATTAGGATTAGGGTTAAGGGTTAGGGTAAGGCTTAGGGGTTAGGGTGAAGGGTTAGGGTCAAATGTTAGGGTTTTTGTTAGGCATAGCGTTGGGGTTAGAAGTAAGGGTTACTGTCAGTGTTAGGGTTGTAGGTAGGGTTACGGTTAGGGTTAGCGGTTTAGAATTAGGGTTAGGGATTAGGTGTCACAGTGATGACTAGGAGATAGGGTTAGAATTACGGGATAGGGGTTGTTCTCAGGAAATAGGTTATGCATTAACGTTAGGGCAAGAGGTTAAAGTTAGGCGCACGGTGAGGTTTACGTGTTAAGGGGAGAAATAGGAACAGGGATGGGTGTTATGTTCAGGGTTAGGGTTATCTGTTAAAGGTATTGTTTATGCTTAGCGCACGGGCCCTGTCTGCATTAGGCGGGCAGGGGGATTTTAGGGGGCTGGGATTGTACCCGGGAACCCACTCTATCATACTCTGGGTATGGGCCCGTGGGTTTCATGCAGGACACAGTGGTAGAGCCTCCTTTCACGCATGGCATGGGAGGATTGCAGGCTCTCTAAACTCTAAGAAAGCAAGAAGTCTGAGAATTAGATTTAGGGTTAGGATTATGGTTAGGGTGAAGGATGAAGTTTAGTGTTAGGATGAGGGCTTAGGGTTAGGGATTAGGGTTAGGGTTAAAGGTTACTCTTAGGTTTAACGGTTACACTTTGGGTTCGGGTTGAGGTTTACGGTTAGGGTTAAGATGAGGGGTTAGGGTTTGGTACAGGGTGAGGGTTAAGTGTTAGGTTTAGGTTTGAAGATTAGGATTAGGGTTAGGATTAAAGGTTAGCGTGAGAGTTAAACTTAGGGTTAAGGTTAAGAGTAAGGGTTTAGGGTTAGTGTTAGGGTTAGTTTTAGGGTTAGAGTTATGTGCTATGGTTTGTGTTAGAGGTTAGGGTTAGGTTTACTGGTCACGGTTAGGGTTACGTTTAGGGGTTAGCATTAGGGTTAGGGTTAGGGTTAAGGGATAGGATTAGGGTTAAGTGTTGGGCTTAGGGTTAGGGTTCAGTGTTAGGGTTATCTTTAAGGATTAGGGGTAGGGTCAGGGTTAAATACTTGGGTGCGGGTAATGGTTAGGGTCAGGGTTAAGGTTCACGGATAGGGTTAGTGTTAAGGGTTACGGGTAGGTTTAGGGTTCAGGGTTAGAGTTAGCATTAGGGCTTAAGGTTAGGATTAGGCGGTAGGTTAGATTTAGGGTTAGATCTAGGCGTTAGGGTAAGGGCTAGCGTTAGGGTTAAGAGATAGGGTTAGGTTTAATGCTTAGGATTAGGGTTAGGGTTTGGGGTTAAAGTAAGTGTTAGGGGTTAGGTTTAAGGATCAACTGTTAGGGTTATTTTTAGCTGTAGTGTTAGGGTTAGGGATAAGGGATCCCATTAGCATTAAGGGTCTTCCTTACTGTAGGGTTAAGGGTTAGGCTTAGAGTTAAAGGTTAAGGTTAGGGTCAGTGTTAAGATTTAGGGTGAGGGTTAACGGTTAGGGTAAAGGTTAAGCGTTAGGGTTAGGGATTAGTGATTAGGGTTTTTGGTTAGTGTTAGGGTTAGCGGTTAGGAGTTAGTGTTTTATGAAGGGGTATGGTTAGAATTAGGATTGGGGTTAGAGTTAGGGTGAGGTATAGGGGTTAGGTTTAGGGATTAGTTTTAGGGTAAAAGGATAGGATTAGGGTTACGGGTTAGGCTTAGGTTTAGGGTTAAAGTTTACTGCTAGGGTTAGGGATAGGGTTCAGGGTTAGCTTTAGGGGTTCTGGTTAGGGTTAGGTGTTAGGTTAGTGTCAGGGTTAGGTCTAGTCGTGAGGGTAAGGTTTAGGGTTAGCTTTAAGAGCTAGGGATAGGTTTAATGGTTAGGATTAGGATTAGGGTTAAGGGTTAGGGTAAGGGTTAGGGGTTAGGGTGAAGGGTTAGGGTCAAGGGTTAGGGTTTTTGTTAGGCATAGCGTTGGGGTTAGAAGTAAGGATTACTGTAAGTGTTAGGGTTGTAGGTAGGGTTACAGTTAGGGTTAGCGGTTTAGAATTAGGGTTAGGGATTAGGTGTCACAGTGATGACTAAGAGATAGGGTTAGAATTATGGGATAGGGGTTGTTCTCAGGAAATAGGGTATGCATTAACGTTAGGATAAGAGTTTAAAGTTAGGCGCACGGTGAGGTTTACGTGTTAAGGGGAGAAATAGGAACAGGGATGGGTGTTATGTTCAGGGTTAGGGTTATCTGTTAAAGGTATTGTTTATGCTTAGCGCAGGGGCCCTGTCTGCATTAGGCGGGCGGGGGGAGTTTAGGGGGCTGGGATTGTACCCGGGAACCCACTCTATCATACTCTGGGTATGGGCCCGTGGGTTTCATGGAGGACACAGTGGTAGAGCCTCCTTTCACGCATGGCATGGGAGGATTGCAGGCTTTCTAAACTCTAAGAAAGCAAGAAATCTGAGCATGAGATTTAGGGTTAGGATTATGGTTAGGGTGAAGGATGAAGTTTAGTGTTAGGTTGAGGGCTTAGGGTTTGGGATTAGGATTAGGGTTAAAGGTTACTCTTAGGTTTAACGGTTACACTTTGGTTTGGGGTTGAGGTTTACGGTTAGGGTTAAGATGAGGGGTTAGGGTTAGGTTCAGCGTTAGGGTTAAGTGTTAGGTTTAGGGTTGAAGATTAGGATTAGGGTTAGGATTAAAGGTTAGCGTGAGAGTTAACACTTAGGGTTAAGGTTAAGAGTTAGGGTTTAGTGTTAGGGTTAGGGTTAGGGTTAGTTTTAGGGTTAGAGTTATGTGCTATGGTTTGTGTTAGAGGTTAGGGTTAGGTTTACTGGTGACGGTTAGGGTTACGTTTAGGGGTTAGCATTAGGGTTAGCGTTAGGGTTAAGGGATAGGATTGGGATTAAGTGTTGGGCTTAGGGTTATGGTTTAGTGTTAGGGTTATCATTAAGGATTAGGGGTAGGGTTAGGGGTAAATGCTTGGGTGCGGGTAATGGTTAGGGTCAGGGTTAAGGTTCACGGATAGGGTTAGTGTTAAGGGTTACGGGTAGGTTTAGGGTTCAGGGTTAGAGTTAGCATTAGGGCTTAAGGGTAGGATTAGGCGGTAGGTTAGATTTAGGGTTAGATCTAGGCGTTAGGGTAAGGGCTAGCGTTAGGGTTAAGAGATAGGGTTAGTTTTAATGCTTAGGATTAGGGTTAGGGTTTGGGGATAAAGTAAGTGGTAGGGGTTAGGTTTAAGGATCAAAGGTTAGGGATATTTTTAGCTGTAGTGTTAGGGTTAGGGATAAGGGATCCCATTAGCATTAAGGGTCTTCCTTACTGTAGGGTTAAGGGTTAGGCTTAGAGTTAAAGGTTAAGGTTAGGGTCAGTGTTAAGATTTAGGGTGAGGGTTAACGGTTAGGGTAAAGGTTAAGCGTTAGAGTTAGGGATTAGTGATTAGGGTTTTTGGTTAGTGTTAGGGTTAGCGGTTAGGAGTTAGTGTTTTATGAAGGGGTATGGTTAGAATTAGGATTGGGGTTAGAGTTAGGGTGAGGTATAGGGGTTAGGTTTAGGGGTTAGTTTTAGAGTAAAAGGATAGGATTAGGGATACGGGTTGGGGTTAGGTTAGGGTTAAAGTTTACTGCTAGGGTTAGGGATAGGGTTCAGGATTAGCTTTAGGGGTTCTGGTTAGGGTTAGGTGTTAGGTTAGTGTCAGGGTTAGGTCAAGTCGTGAGGATAAGGTTTAGGGTTAGCTTTAAGAGCTAGGGTTAGGTTTAATGGTTAGGATTAGGATTAGGGTTAAGGGTTAGGGTAAGGCTTAGGGGTTAGGGTGAAGGGTTAGAGTCAAAGGTTAGGGTTTTTGTTAGGCATAGCGTTGGGGTTAGAAGTAAGGATTACTGTAAGTGTTAGGGTTGTAGGTAGAGTTACAGTTAGGGTTAGCGGTTTAGAATTAGGGTTAGGGATTAGGTGTCACAGTGATGACTAGGAGATAGGGTTAGAATTGTGGGATAGGGGTTGTTCTCAGGAAATGGGTTATGCATTAACTTTAGGATAAGATGTTAAAGTTAGGCGCACGGTGAGGTTTACGTGTTAAGGGGAGAAATAGGAACAGGGTTGGGTGTTATGTTCAGGGTTAGGGTTATCTTTTAAAGGTATTGTTTATGCTTAGCGCACAGGCCCTGTCTGCATTAGGCGGGCGGGGGGAGTTTAGGGGGCTGGGATTGTACCCGGGAACCCACTCTATCATACTCTGGGTATGGGCCCGTGGGTTTCATGCAGGACACAGTGGTAGAGCCTCCTTTCACGCATGGCATGGGAGGATTGCAGGCTTTCTAAACTCTAAGAAAGCAAGAAGTCTGAGAATTAGATTTAGGGTTAGGATTATGGTTAGGGTGAAGGATGAAGTTTAGTGTTAGGATGAGGGCTTAGGGTTAGGGATTAGGGTTACGGTTAAAGGTTACGCTTAGGTTTAACGGTTACACTTTGGTTTAGGGTTGAGGTTTACGGTTAGGGTTAAGATGAGGGGTTAGTGTTTGGTACAGGTTAGGGTTAAGTGTTAGGTTTAGGGTTGAAGATTAGGATTAGGGTTAGGATTAAAGGTTAGCGTGAGAGTTAACACTTAGGGTTAAGGTTAAGAGTTAGGGTTTAGGGTTAGGGTTAGGGTTAGTTTTAGGGTTAGAGTTATGTGCTATGGTTTGTGTTAGAGGTTAGGGTTAGGTTTACTGTTCACGGTTAGGGTTACGTTTAGGGGTTAGCATTAGGGTTAGGGTTAAGGGATAGGATTAGGGTTAAGTGTTGGGCTAAGGGTTAGGGTTTAGTGTTAGGGTTATCATTAAGGATTAGGGGTAGGGTCAGGGTTAAATGCTTGGGTGCGGGTAATGGTTAGGGTCAGGGTTAAGGTTCACGGATAGGGTTAGTGTTAAGGGTTACGAGTAGGTTTAGGGTTCAGGGTTTGAGCTGACATTAGGGCTTAAGGTTAGGATTAGTCGGTAGGTTAGATTTAGGGTTAGATCTAGGCGTTAGGGTAAGGGCTAGCGTTAGGGTTAAGAGATAGGGTTAGGTTTAATGCTTAGGATTAGGGTTAGAGTTTGGGGTTAAAGTAAGTGTTAGGGGTTAGGTTTAAGGATCAAAGGTTAGGGTTATTTTTACCTGTAGTGTTAGGGTTAGGGATAAGGGATCCCATTAGCATTAAGGGTCTTCCTTACTGTAGGGTTAAGGGTTAGGCTTAGAGTTAAAGGTTAAGGTTAGTGTCAGTGTTAAGATTTAGGGTGAGGGTTAACGGTTAGGGTAAAGGTTAAGCTTTAGGGTTAGGGATTAGTGATTAGGGATTTTGGTTAGTGTTAGGGTTAGCGGTTAGGAGTTAGTGTTTTATGAAGGGGCATGGTTTGATTTAGGATTGGGGTTAGAGTTAGGGTGAGGTATAGGGGTTAGGTTTAGGGGTTAGTTTTAGGGTAAAAGGATAGGATTAGGGTTACGTGTTGGGCTTAGCTTTAGGGTTAAAGTTTACTGCTAGGGTTAGGGATAGGTTTCAGGGTTAGCTTTAGGGGTTCTGGTTAGGGTTAGGTGTTAGGTTAGTGTCAGGGTTAGGTCTAGTCGTGAGGGTAAGGTTTAGGGTTAGCTTTAAGAGCTAGGGTTAGGTTTAATGGTTAGGATTAGGATTAGGGTTAAGGGTTAGGGTAAGGCTTAGGGGTTAGGGTGAAGGGTTAGGGTCAAGGGTTAGGGTTTTTGTTAGGCATAGCGTTGGGGTTAGAAGTAAGGGTTACTGTCAGTGTTAGGGTTGTAGGTAGGGTTATGGTTAGGGTTAGCGGTTTAGAATTAGGGTTAGGGATTAGGTGTCACAGTGATGACTAGGAGATAGGGTTAGAATTATGGGATAGGGGTTGTTCTCAGGAAATGGGTTATGCATTAACGTTAGGATAAGAGGTTAAAGTTAGGCGCACGGTGAGGTTTACGTGTTAAGGGGAGAAATAGGAACAGGGTTGGGTGTTATGTTCAGGGTTACGGTTATCTGTTAAAGGTATTGTTTATGCTTAGCGCACGGGCCCTGTCTGCATTAGGCGGGCGGGGGTAGTTTAGGGGGCTGGGATTGTACCCGGGAACCCACTCTATCATACTCTGGGTATGGGCCCGTGGGTTTCATGCAGGACACAGTGGTAGAGCCTCCTTTCACACATGGCATGGGAGGATTGCAGGCTTTCTAAACTCTAAGAAAGCAAGAAGTCTGAGAATTAGATTTAGGGTTAGGATTCTGGTTAGGGTTAAGGATGAAGTTTAGTGTTAGGGTGAGGGCTTAGGGTTAGGGTTAAAGGTTACTCTTAGGTTTAACGGTTACACTTTGGTTTAGGGTTGAGGTTTACGGTTAGGGTTAAGATGAGGGGTTAGGGTTTGGTACAGGGTTAGGGTTAAGTGTTAGGTTTAGGGTTGAAGACTAGGATTAGGGTTAGGATTAAAGGTTAGCGTGAGACTTAACGCTTAGTGTTAATGTTAAGAGTTAGGGTTTAGGGTTAGGGTTAGGGTTAGGGTTAGTTTTAGGGTTAGAGTTATGTGCTATGGTTTGTGTTAGAGGTTAGGGTTAGGTTTACTGGTCACGGTTAGGGTTACGTTTAGGGGGTAGCATTAGGGTTAGGGTTAGGGTTAAGGGATAGGATTAGGGTTAAGTGTTGGGCTTAGGGTTAGGGTTTAGTGTTAGGTTTATCATTAAGGATTAGGGTTAGAATCAGGGTTAAATGCTTGGGTGCGGGTAATGGTTAGGGTCAGGGTTAAGGTTCACGGATAGGGTTAGTGTTAAGGGTTACGGGTAGGTTTAGGGTTCAGGGTTAGTGTTAGCATTAGGGCTTAAGGTTAGGATTAGGCGGTAGGTTAGATTTAGGGTTAGATCTAGGCGTTAGGGTAAGCGTAAGCGTTAGGGTTAAGAGATAGGGTTAGGTTTAATGCTTAGGATTAGGGTTAGGTTTAGAGGTTAAAGTAAGTGTTAGGGGTTAGGTTTAAGGATCCAAGGTTAGGGTTATTTTTAGCTGTAGTGTTAGGGTTAGGGATAAGGGATCCCATTAGCATTAAGGGTCTTCCTTACTGTAGGGTTAAGGGTTAGGCTTAGAGTTAAAGTTTAAGGTTAGGGTCAGTGTTAAGATTTAGGGTGAGGGTTAACGGTTAGGGTAAAGGTTAAGCGTTCGGGTTAGGGATTAGTGATTAGGGTTTTTGGTTAGTGTTAGGGTTAGCGGTTAGGAGTTAGTGTTTTATGAAGGGGTATGGTTAGAATTAGGATTGGGGTTAGAGTTAGGGTGAGGTATACGGGTTAGGTTTAGGGGATAGTTTTAGGGTAAAAGGATAGGATTAGGGTTGCGGGTTGGGCTTAGGTTAGGGTTAAAGTTTACTGCTTGGGTTAGGGATAGGTTTCAGGGTTAGCTTTAGGGGTTCTGGTTAGGTTTATGCGTTAGGTTAGTGTCAGGGTTAGGTCTAGTCGTGAGGGTAAGGTTTAGGGTTAGCTTTAAGAGCTAGGGTTAGGTTTAATGGTTAGGATTAGGATTAGGGTTAAGGGTTAGGGTAAGGCTTAGGGGTTAGGATGAAGGGTTAGGGTCAAGGGTTATGGTTTTTGTTAGGCATAGCGTTGGGGTTAGAAGTAAGGTTTACTGTCAGTGTTAGGGTTGTAGGTAGGGTTACGGTTAGGGTTAGCGGTTTAGAATTAGGGTTAGGGATTAGGTGTCACAGTGATGACTAGGAGATAGGGTTAGAATTATGGGATAGGGGCTGTTCTCAGGAAATGGGTTATCCATTAACGTTAGGATAAGAGGTTAAAGTTAGGCGCACGGTGAGGTTTACGTGTTAAGGGGAGAAATAGGAACAGGGTTGGGTGTTATGTTCAGGGTTAGGGTTATCTGTTAAAGGTATTGTTTATGCTTAGCGCACGAGCCCTGTCTGCATTAGGCGGGCGGGGGGAGTTTAGGGGGCTGGGATTGTACCCGGGAACCCACTCTATCATACTCTGGGTATGGGCCCATGGGTTTCATGCAGGACACAGTGGTAGAGCCTCCTTTCACGCATGGCATGGGTGGATTGCAGGCTTTCCAAACTCTAAGAAAGCAAGAAGTCTGAGAATTAGATTTAGGGTTAGGATTCTGGTTAGGGTTAAGGATGAAGTTTAGTGTTAGGGTGAGGGCTTAGGGTTAGGGAATAGGGTTAGGGTTAAAGGTTACTCTTAGTTTTAACGGTTACACTTTGCTTTAGGGTTGAGGTTTACGGTTAGGGTTAAGATGAGGGGTTAGGGTTTGGTACAGGGTTAGGGTTAAGTGTTAGGTTTAGGGTTGAAGATTAGGATTAGGGTTAGGATTAAAGGTTAGCGTGAGAGTTAACGCTTAGGGTTAAGGTTAAGAGTTAGGGTTTACGGTTAAGGTTAGGGTTAGTTTTAGGGTTAGAGTTATGTGGTATGGTTTGTGTTAGAGGTTAGGGTTAGGTTTACTGGTCACGGATAGGGTTACGTTTAGGGGTTAGCATTAAGGTTAGGGTTAGGGTTAGGGTTAAGGGATAGGATTAGGGTTACGGGTTGGGCTTAGGTTTAGGGTTAAAGTTTACTGCTGGCGTTAGGGATAGGGTTCAGGGTTAACTTTAGGGGTTCTCGTTAGGGTTAAACGCTGAACACCTGCAAATAATTTTCAACGTAGTGGTTAATTGAAAAGCTCTGCGGCATACTTCTTGGAACAAGCCAGTTACCTGTTCCCACGCAAAGAGGAGTATATAGAACCATGGTGGATTTCCAGCTGATGAAGTAAAGGATTATTAAAGGAACGGGATGACCATGGGGATCATCGTCAATTCTCTGAAACAGAATCCGCCTTTTTCACCTGCCAAACACATGCCCACTTCTCCTCTCTGGGGATAATAAAAACTAACCAGCGAACTGACATAGGGCCTGACCCCCCCATCCACATCGACCACACACAAAAAAAAACCGTACCCTCCAGCTACTAATTATAATGCTAACTTGCAAAATGTCCCTGCATTTTAAAACAATGGAAAAATGGTGGTGGGATGATACTTAGAAGAATGGCTTCTTGTCTGTCTCCACTAACAAAAATAGGCAACACCAAGTCAGCTACTCCTCACCATAGTTATGTCCGTCGCAGCCTTCTTGGATTTCAGGAGGCACATACAAACGTTAGCAAAATTATGGTGAAACGCTGAAAACCTGCAAATAATTTTCAACGTACTGGCTAATTTGAAAACTCTCCAGCATACTTCTTGGAACAAGCCAGGTACCTGTGCTCACGCATAGAGGAGTATATAAAAACATGGTGGAATTCCAGCTGATGAAGCAAAGGATTCTTAAAGGAATAAGATGACCATGCAGATCCTGTTTAATTCTCTGAAACAGAATCCGCACTTTTCACCTGCCAAACACATGCCCACTTCTCCTCTCTGGGGATAATAAAAACAAACCAGTGAATTGACAGATGGCCTGACCAACCCATCCACACTGATCCCACAAAAAGAAAAAAAGTACCCTCCAGCTACTAATTATAATGATAACTTTGAAAATTTCCCTTCATTTTTAAACAGTGGAAAAATGATGGTGGGATGATACTTAGAAGAATGGCTTCCAGTCAGTCTCCACTAACAAAAATAGGCAACACCAAGTCAGCTACTCCTCAGCATACTTATGTCCGTGGCAGCCATATTGGGTTTCAGGAGACACATAGAAACGTTATAAGAATTATGGTGAAACGCTGAAAACCTGCAAATAATTTTCAACGTACTGCTTAATTGAAAAGCTCTGCGGCATACTTCTTGGAACAAGCCAGTTACCTGTGCCCACACATACAGGAGTATATAGAACCATGGTGGATTCCCAGCTGATGAAGCAAAAGTTTCCTAAAGGAACGGGATGAGCATGCGGATCCTGTTTCATTCTCTGAAACAGAATCCGAACTTTTCACCTGCCAAACACATGCCCACTTCTCCTCTCTGGGGATAATAAAAACTAACCAGCGAACTGACAGAGGGCCTGACCTCCCCCATCCACATCGACCACACACACAAAAAAACCGTACCCTCCAGCTACTAATTATAATGCTAACTTGCAAAATTTCCCTGCCTTTTAAAACAATGCAAAAATGTGGTGGGATGATACTTAGAAGAATGGCTTCTTGTCTGTCTCCACTAACAAAAATAGGCAACACCAAGTCAGCTACTCCTCAGCATAGTTATGTCCGTCGCAGCCTTCTTGGGTTTCAGGAGGCACATACAAACGTTATCAAAATTATGGTGAAACGCTGAAAACCTGCAAATAATTTTCAACGTACTGGTTAATTTGAAAACTCTCCAGCATACTTCTTGGAACAAGCCAGGTACCTGTCCCCACGCAAAGTGGAGTATATAGAACCATGGTGGATTTCCAGCTGATGAAGTAAAGGATTATTAAAGAGACGGGATGACCATGAGGATCATCGTTAATTCTCTGAAACAGAATCCGCCCTTTTCACCTGCCAAACACATGCCCACTTCTCCTCTCTGGGGATAATAAAAACAAACCAGCGAACAGACAGAGGGCCTGACCCCCCCATCCACATCGACCACACACAGAAAAAGAAACCGTACCCTCCAGATACTAATTATAATGCTAACTTGCAAAATTTCCCTGCATTTTAAAACAATGGAAAAATGGTGGTGGGATGATACTTAGAAGAGTGGCTTCTTGTCTGTCTCCACTAAGAAAAATAGGCAACACCAAGTCAGCTACTCCTCAGCATAGTTATGTCCGTCGCAGCCTTCTTGGGTTTCAGGAGGCACAAACAAACGTTATCACAATTATGGTGAAACGCTGAACACCTGCAAATAATTTTTAACGTAGTGGTTAATTGAAAAGCTCTGCGGCATACTTCTTGGAACAAGCCAGTTACCTGTTCCCACGCAAAGAGGAGTATATAGAACCATGGTGGATTTCGAGCTGATGAAGTAAAGGATTATTAAAGGAACGGGATGACCATGGGGATCATCGTTAATTCTCTGAAACAGAATCTGCCCTTTTCACCTGCCAAACACATGCCCACTTCTCCTCTCAGGGGATAATTAAAACTAACCAGCGAACTGACAGAGGGCCTGACCCCCCCATCCACATCAACCACACACAAAAAAAAAAAACCGTACCCTCCAGCTACTAATTATAATGCTACCTTGCAAAATTTCCCTGCCTTTTAAAACAATGGAAAAATGGTGCTGGGATGATACTTAGAAGAATGGCTTCTTGTCTGTCTCCACTGAGAAAAATAGGCAACACCAAGTCAGCTACTCCTCAGCATAGTTATGTCCGTCGCAGCCTTCTTGGGTTTCAGGAGGCACAAACAAACGTTATCACAATTATGGTGAATCGCTGAACACCTGCAAATAATTTTCAACGTAGTGGTTAATTGAAAAGCTCTGCGGCATACTTCTTGGAACAAGCCACTTACCTGTTCCTACGCAAAGAGGAGTATATAGAACCATGGTGGATTTCCAGCTGATGAAGTAAAGGATTATTAAAGGAACGGGATGACCATGGGGATCATCGTTAATTCTCTGAAACAGAATCCGCCTTTTTCACCTGCCAAACACATGCCCACTTCACCTCTCTGGGGATAATAAAAACTAACCAGCGAACTGACAGAGGGCCTGACCCCCCCATGCACATCGACCACACACACAAAAAAAAAAACCGTACCCTCCAGCTACTAATTATAATGCTAACTTGCAAAATTTCCCTGCATTTTAAAACAATGGAAAAATGGTGGTGGGATGATACTTAGAAGAATGGCTTCTTGTCTGTCTCCACTAACAAAAATAGGCAACACCAAGTCAGCTACTCCGTAGCATAGTTATGTCCGTAGCAGCCTCCTTGCGTTTCAGGAGGCACATACAAACGTTATCACAATTACGGTGAAACGCTGAATACCTGCAAATAATTTTAAACGTACTGGTTAATTTGAAAACTCTCCAGCATACTTCTTGGTACAAGCCAGGTACCTGTGGCCACGCATAGAGGAGTATATAGAAACATGGTGGAATCCCAGCTGATGAAGCAAAGGATTCTTAAAGGAATGAGATGACCATGCGGATCCTGTTTAATTCTCTGAAACAGAATCCGCACTTTTCACCTGCCAAACACATGCCCACTACTCTTCTCTGGGGATAATAAAAACAAACCAGCGATCTGACAGAGGGCCTGAACACCCATCCTGACCGACCCCACAAAAAAAAAAGTACCCTCCAGCTACTAATTATAATGCCAATTGGCAAAATTTCCCTGCATTTTTAAACAATGGAGAAATGATGGTGGGATGATACTTAGAAGAATGGCTTCTTGTCAGTCTCCACTGACAAAAATAGGCAACACCAAGTCAGCTACGCCTCAGCATATTTATGTCCGTAGCAGCCATATTTGGTTTCAGGAGACACATACACACGTTATCACAATTATGGTGAAACGCTGAAAACCTGCAAAGGATTTTCAACATACTGGTTAATTGAAAATCTCTGAGGCATACTTCTTGGAACAAGCCAGTTTTCTGTGCCCACACATAGAGAAGTATATAGAACCATGGTGGATTCCCAGCTCATGAAGCAAAGGATTCTTAAAAGAACAGGATTACCATGCGGATCCTGTTTAATTCTCTGAAACAGATCCGCAGTTTTCACCTGCCATACTAATACCAACTTCTCCTCTCTGGGGATAATAAAAACAAACCAGCGAACTGACAGAGGGCCTTACCAACCCATCCACACTGACCCCACAAAAAAAAAAATAGTACCCTCCAGCTACTAATTATAATGCTAACTTGCAATATTTCCCTACATTTTTAAACAATGGAAAATGATGGTGGGATGATACTTAGAAGAATGGCTTCTTGTCAGTCTCCACTAACAAAAATAGGCAACACGAAGTCAGCTAAGCCTCAGCATACGTATGTCCTTGGCAGCCATATTGGGTTTCAGGAGACACATACAAACTTTATAAGAAATATGGTGAAACGCTGAAAAACGGCAAATAATTTTCAACGTAGTGGATAATTGAAAAGCTCTGCGGCATACTTCTTGGAACAAGCCAGTTACCTGTGCCCACACATAGAGGAGTATATAGAACCATGGTGGATTCCCAGCTGATGAAGCGAAAGTTTCCTAAAGGAACGGGATGAGCATGCGTATCCTGTTTCATTCTCTAAAACAGAATCCGAACTTTTGACCTTCCAAACACATGCCTACTTCTCCTCTCTGCGGATAATAAAAACAAACCAGCCAACTGACAGAGGGCCTGACCAACACACCCACACCGATCCCACAGGAAAAAAAAAAAAAAAACACCGAAGCCTCCAGCTACTAATTAGAATGCTAACTTGCAAAATTTTCCTGCATTTTTAAACAATGGAAAATTGATGGTGAGATGATACTTAGAAGAATAGATTCTTGTCAGTCTCCACTAACAAAAATAGGCAATACCAAGTCAGCTACGCCTCAGCATAGTTAAGTCCGTCGCAGCCTTCTTGGGTTTCAGGAGGCACAAACAAACGTTATCACAATTATGGTGAAACGCTGAACACCTGCAAATAATTTTCAACGTAGTGGGTAATTGAAAAGCTCTGCGGCATACTTCTTGGAACAAGCCAGTTACCTGTTCCCACGCAAAGAGGAGTATATAGAACCATGGTGGATTTCCAGCTGATGAAGTAAAGGATTATTAAAGGAACGGGATGACCATGGGGATCATCGTTAATTCTCTGAAACAGAATCCGCCATTTTCACCTGCCAAACACATGCCCACTTCTCCTCTCTGGGGATAACAAAAACTAACCAGCGAACTGACAGAGGGCCTGACAAACACATCCACCCCAACCCCACAGAAAAAAAAAAAAAACACCGTAGCCTCCAGGTACTAATTATAATGCTAACTTGCAAAATTTTCCTGCATTTTTAAACAATGGAAAATGATGGTGAGATGATACTTAGAAGAATGGATTCTTGTCAGTCTCCACTAACAAAAATTGGCAAAACCAAGTCAGCTACGCCTCAGCACAGTTATGTTCGTGGCAGCCATCTTGGGTTTCAGGAGGCACAAACAAACGTTATCACAATTATGGTGAAACGCTGAACACCTGCAAATAATTTTCAACGTACTGGTTAATTGAAAAGCTCTGCGGCATACTTCTTGGAACAAGCCAGTTACCTGTTCCCACGCAAAGAGGAGTATATAGAACCATGGTGGATTTCCAGCTGATGAAGTAAAGGATTATTAAAGGAACGGGATGACCATGGGGATCATCGTTAATTCTCTGAAACAGAATCCGCCCTTTTCACCTGCCAAACACATGCCCACTTCTCCTCTCTGGGGATAATAAAAACTAATCAGCGAACTGACAGAGGGCCTGACCCCTCCATCCACATCGACCACACACAAAAAAAAAAACCGTACCCTCCAGCTACTAATTATAATGCTAACTTGCAAAATTTCCCTGCATTTTGAAACAATGGAAAAATGGTGGTGGGATGATACTTAGAAGAATGGCTTCTTGTCAGTCTCCACTAACAAAAATAGGCAACACCAAGTCAGCTACTCCTCAGCATAGTTATGTCCGTCGCAGCCTTCTTGGGTTTCAGGAGGCACAAACAAACGTTATCACAATTATGGTGAAACACTGAACACCTGCAAATAATTTTCAACGTACTGGTTAATTTGAAAACTCTCCTGCATACTTCTTGGAACAAGCCAGGTACCTGTGCCCACGCATAGAGGAGTATATAGAAACATGGTGGAATCCCAGCTGATGAAGCAAAGGATTCTTAAAGGAATGAGATGACCATGCGGATCCTGTTTAATTCTCTGAAACAGAATCCGCACTTTTCACCTGCCAAACACATGCCCACCACTCTTCTCTGGGGATAATAAAAACAAACCAGCGATATGACAGAGGGCCTGAACACCCATCCTGACCGACCCCACAAAACAAAAAAGTACCCTCCAGCTACTAATTATAATGCCAATTTGCAAAATTTCCCTGCATTTTTAAACAATGGAGAAATGATGGTGGGATGATACTTAGAAGAATGGCTTCTTGTCAGTCTTCACTGACAAAAATAGGCAACACCAAGTCAGCTACGCCTCAGCATAGTTATGTCCGTAGCAGCCATATTGGTTTCAGTAGGCACATACACACGTTATCTCAATTATGGTGAAACGCTGAAAACCAGCAAAGGATTTTCAACATACTGGTTAATTGAAAAGCTCTGAGGCATACTTCTTGGAACAAGCCAGTTTCCTGTGCCCACGCATAGGCAAGTATATAGAACCATGGTGGATTCCTAGCTCATGAAGCAAAGGAGTCTTAAAGAAACGGGATTACCATGCGGATCCTGTTTAATTCTCTGAAACAGATCCGCAGTTTTCACCTGCCATACTAATACACACTTCTCCTCTCTGGGGATAATAAAAACAAACCAGCGAACTGACAGAGGGCCTGACCAACACATCCACACCGACCCCACAGGAAAAAAAAAAAAAAAACACCGTAGCCTCCAGCTACTAATTATAATGCTAACTTGAAAAATTTTCCTGCATTTTTAAACAATGGAAAAATGATGGTGAGATGACACTTAGAAGAATGGATTCTTGTCAGTCTCCACTACAAAAATAGGCAAAACCAAGTCAGCTACGCCTCATCATAGTTATGTTCGTGGCAGCCATCTTGGGTGTCAGGAGGCATAAACAAACGTTATCACAATTATGGTGAAACGCTGAACACCTGCAAATAATTTTCAAAGTAGTGGTTAATTGAAAAGCTCTGCGGCATACTTCTTGGAACAAGCCAGTTACCTGTTCCCACGCAAAGAGGAGTATATAGAACCATGGTGGATTTCCAGCTGATGAAGTAAAGGATTATTAAAGGAACGGGATGACCATGGGGATCATCGTTAATTCTCTGAAACAGAATCCGCCCTTTTCACCTGCCAAACACATGCCCACTTCTCCTCTCTGGGAATAATAAAAACTAACCAGCGAACTGACACAGGGCCTGACCCCCCCATCCACATCGACCACACAAAAAAAAAACCGTACCCTCCAGCTACTAATTAAAATGCTAACTTGCAAAATTTCCCTGCATTTTAAAACAATGGAAAAATGGTGGTGGGATGATACTTAGAAGAATGGCTTCTTGTCTGTCTCCACTAACAAAAATAGGCAACACCAACTCAGCTACTCCTCAGCATAGTTATGTCCCTCGCAGCCTTCTTGGGTTTCAGGAGGCACATAGAAACGTTATCAAAATTATGGTGAAACGCTGAAAACCTACAAATAATTTTCAACGTACTGGTTAATTTGAAAACTCTCCAGCATACTTCTTGGAACAAGCCAGGTACCTGTGCCCACGCATAGAGGAGTATATAGAAACATGGTGGAGTCCCAGCTGATGAAGCAAAGGATTCTTAAAGGAATGAGATGACCATGCGGATCCTGTTTAATTCTCTGAAACAGAATCCGCACTATTCACGTGCCAAACACATGCCCACTACTCTTCTCTGGGGATAATAAAAAAAAACCAGCAATCTGACTGAGGGCCTGAACACCCATCCTGACCGACCCCACAAAAAAAAAAGTACCCTCCAGCTACTAATTATAATGCCAATTTGCAAAATTTCCCTGCATTTTTAAACAATGGAGAAATGATGGTGGGATGATACTTAGAAGAATGTCTCTTGTCAGTCTCCACTGACAAAAATAGGCAACACCAAGTCAGCTACGCCTCAGCATAGTTATGTCCGTAGCAGCCATATTTGGTTTCAGTAGGCACATACACACGTTATCACAATTATGGTGAAACGCTGAAAACCTGCAAAGGATTTTCAACATACTGGTTAATTGAAAAGCTCTGAGGCATACTTCTTGGAACAAGCAAGTTTCCTGTGCCCTCGCATAAAGAAGTATATAGAACCATGGTGGATTCCCAGCTCATGAAGCAAAGGATTCTTAAAGGAACGGGATTACCATGCGGATCCTGTTTAATTCTCTGAAACAGATCCGCCGTTTTCACCTGCCATACTAATACCCACTTCTCCTCTCTGGGCATAATAAAAACAAAACAGCGAACTGACAGAGGGCCTGACCAACACATCCATACCGACCTCACAGGAAAAAAAAAAAAAATACCGTAGCCTCCAGCTACTTATTATAATGCTAACTTGCAAAATTTTCCTGCATTTTTAAACAATGGAAAAATGATGGTGAGATGATACTTAGAAGAATGGATTCTTGTCAGTCTCCACTAACAAAAATAGGCAAAACCAAGTCAGCTACGCCTCAGCATAGTTATGTCCGTCGCAGCCTTCTTGGGTTTCAGGAGGCAAAAACAAACGTTATCACAATTATGATGAAACGCTGAACACCTGCAAATAATTTTCAACGTAGTGGTTAATTGAAAAGCTCTGCGGCATACTTCTTGGAACAAGGCAGTTACCTGTTCCCACGCAAAGAGGAGTGTATAGAACCATGGTGGATTTCCAGCTGATGAAGTAAAGGATTATTAAAGGAACGTTATGACCATGGGGATCATCGTTAATACTCTGAAACAGAATCCGCCCTTTTCACCTGCCAAACACATGCCCACTTCTCCTCTCTGAGGATATTAAAAACTAACCAGCGAACTGACAGAGGGCCTGACCCCCCCATCCACAGCGACCACACACAAAAAAAAAAACCGTACCGTCCAGCTACTAATTATAATGCTAACTTGCAAAATTTCCCTGCATTTTAAAACAATGGAAAAATGGTGGTGGGATGATACTTAGAAGAATGGCTTCTTGTCAGTCTCCACTAACAAAAATAGGCAACACCAAGTCAGCTACTCCTCAGCATAGTTATGTCCGTCGCAGCCTTCTTGGGTTTCAGGAGGCACAAACAAACGTTATCACAATTATGGTGAAACGCTGAACACCTGCAAATAATTTTCAACGTAGTGGTTAATTGAAAAGCTCTGCCGCATACTTCTTGGAACAAGCCAGTTACCTCTTCCCACGCAAAGAGGAGTATATAGAACCATGGTGGATTTCCAGCTGATGCAGTAAAGGATTATTAAAGGAACGGAATAACCATGGGGATCATCGTTAATTCTCTGAAACATAATCCGCCCTTTTCACCTGCCAAACACATGCCCACTTCTCCTCTCTGGGAATAATAAAAACTAACCAGCGTACTGACAGAGGGCCTGACCCCCCCATCCACATCGACCACACAAACAAAAAAAACCGTACCCTCCAGCTACTAATTATAATGCTAACTTGCAAAATGTCCCTGCATTTTAAAACAATGGAAAAATGGTGGTGAGATGATACTTAGAAGAATGGCTTCTTGTCTGTCTCCACTAACAAAAATAGGCAACACCAAGTCAGCCACGCCTCAGCATAGTTATGTCCGTCGCAGCCTCTTCGGTTTCAGGAGGCACATACAAACGTTATCAAAATTATGGTGAAACGCTGAAAACCTGCTAATAATTTTCAACGTACTGCTTAATTGAAAACCTCTGCGCCATACTTCTTGGAACAAGTCAGTTACCTCTGCCCAAAAATAGAGGAGTATATAGAACCATGGTGGATTCCCAGCTGATGAAGCAAAAGTTTCCTAAAGGAACGGGATGAGCATGCGGATCCTGTTTCATTCTCTGAAACAGAATACGAACTTTTCACCTGCCAAACACATGCCCACTTCTCCTCTCTGGGGATAATAAAAACTAACCAGCGAACTGACAGAGGGCCTGAGCCCCCATCCACATCGACCACAACAAAAGAAAAACCGTTCCCTCCAGCTACTAATTATAATGCTAACTTGCAAAATTTCCCTGCATTTTAAAACAATGGAAAAATGGTGGTGGGATGATACTTAGAAGAATGGCTTCTTGGCTGTCTCCACTAACAAAAATAGGCAACACCAAGTCAGCTACTCCTCAGCATAGTTATGTCCGTCGCAGCCTTCTTGGGTTTCAGGAGGCATATACAAACGTTATCAAAATTATGGTGAAACGCTGAAAACCTGCAAATAATTTTCAACGTACTGGTTAATTTGAAAACTCTCCAGCATACTTCTTCGAACAAGCCAGGTACCTGTGCCCACGCATAGAGGAGTATATAGAAACATGGTAGAATCCCATCTGATGAAGCAAAGGATTCTAAAAGGAATGAGATGACCATGCGGATCCTGTTTAATTCTCTGAAACAGAATCCGCACTTTTCACCTGCCAAAAACATGCCCACTACTCTTCTCTGGGGATAATAAAAACAAACCAGCGATCTGACAGAGGGCCTGAACACCCATCCTGACCGACCCCACAAAAAAAAAAGTACCCTCCAGCTACTAATTATAATGCCAATTTGCAAAATTTTCCTGCATTTTTAAACAAAGGAGAAATGATGGTGGGATGATACTTAGAAGAATGGCTTGTTGTCAGTCTCCACTAACAAAAATAGGCAAAACCAAGTCAGCTAGGCCTCAGCATAGTTATGTCCGTCGCAGCCTTCTTGGGTTTCAGGAGGCACAAACAAACGTTATCACAATTATGGTGAAACGCTGAACACCAGCAAATAATTTTCAACGTAGTGGTTAATTGAAAATCTCTGCGGCATACTTCTTGGAACAAGCCAGTTACCTGTTCCCACGCAAAGAGGAGTATAGAGAACCATGGTGGATTTCCAGCTGATGAAGTAAAGGATTATTAAAGGAACGGGATGATCATGGGGATCATCGTTAATTCTCTGAAACAGAATCCGCCTTTTTCACCTGCCAAACACATGCCCACTTCACCTCTCTGGGGATAATAAAAACTAACCAGCGAACTGACAGAGGGCCTGACCCCCCCATCCACATCGACCACACACAAAAATAAAAACCGTACCCTCCAGCTACTAATTATAATGCTAACTTGCAAAATTTCCCTGCATTTTAAAACAATGGAAAAATGGTGGTGGGATGATACTTAGAAGAATGGCTTCTTGTCAGTCTCCACTAACAAAAATAGGCAACACCAAGTCAGCTACTCCTCAGCATAGTTATGTCCGTCACAGCCTTCTTGGGTTTCAGGAGGCACATACAAACGTTATCACAATTATGGTGAAATGCTGAACACCTGCAAATAATTTTCAACGTAGTGGTTAATTGAAAAGCTCTGCGGCATACTTCTTGGAACAAGCCAGTTACCTGTTGCCACGCAAAGAGGAGTATATAGAACCATGGTGGATTTCCAGCTGATGAAGTAAAGGATTATTAAAGGAACGGGATGACCATGGGGATCATCGTTAATTCTCTGAAACAGAATCCGCCCTTTTCACCTGCCAAAAACATGCCCACTTCTCCTCTCTGGGGATAATAAAAACTAACCAGCGAACTGACAGAGGGCCTGACCACCTCATCCACATCGAACACACACACAAAAAAACCGTACCCTCCATCTACTAATTATAATGCTAACTTGCAAAATTTCCCTGCATTTTAAAACAATGGAAAAATGGTGGTGGGATGATACTTAGAAGAATGGCTTCTTGTCTGTCTCCACTAACAAAAATAGGCAACACCAAGTCAGCTACTCCTCAGCATAGTTATGTCCGTCGCAGCCTCTTCGGTTTCAGGAGGCACATGCAAACGTTATCAAAATTATGGTGAAACGCTGAAAACCTGCTAATAATATTCAACGTACTGCTTAATTGAAAAGCTCTGCGGCATACTTCTTGGAACAAGCCAGTTACCTGTGCCCAAAAATAGAGGAGTATACAGAACCATGGTGGATTCCCAGCTGATTAAGCAAAAGTTTCGTAAAGGAACGGGATGAGCATGCGGATCCTGTTTCATTCTCTGAAACAGAATCCGAACTTTTCACCTGCCAAACACATGCCCACTTCTCCTCTCTGGGGATAATAAAAACTAACCAGCGAACTGACAAAGGGCCTGACCCCCCCATCCACATCGACCACACACAAAAGAAAAACCGTTCCCTCCAGCTACTAATTATAATGCTAACTTGCAAAATTTCCCTGCATTTTAAAACAATGGAAAAATGGTGGTGGGATCATACTTAGAAGAATGGCTTCTTGTCTGTCTCCACTAACAAAAATAGGCAACACCAAGTCAGCTACTCCTCAGCATACTTATGTCCGTCGCAGCCTTCTTGGGTTTCAGGAGGCACATACAAACGTTATCAAAATTATGGTGAAACGCTGAAAACCTGCAAATAATTTTCAACGTACTGGTTAATTTGAAAACTCTCCAGCATACTTCTTGGAACAAGCCAGTTACCTGTGCCCACGCATAGAGGAGTATATAGAAACATGGTAGAATCCCAGCTGATGAAGCAAAGGATTCTAAAAGGAATGAGATGACAATGCGGATCCTGTTTAATTCTCTGAAACAGAATCCGCACTTTTCACCTGCCAAAAACATGCCCACTACTCTTCTCTGGGGATAATAAAAACAAACCAGCGATCTGACAGAGGGCCTGAACACCCATCCTGACCGACCCCACAAAAAAAATGTACCCTCCAGCTACTAATTATAATGCCAATTTGCAAATTTTCCCTGCATTTTTAAACAATGCAGAAATTTTGGTGGGATGATACTTAGAAGAATGGCTTCTTGTCAGTCTCCACTGACAAAAATAGGCAGCACCAAGTCAGCTATGCCTCAGCATAGTTATGTCCGTCGCAGCCATATTTGGTTTCAGTAGGCACATACGTTATCACAATTATGGTGAAACGCTGAACACCTGCAAAGGATTTTCAACATACTGGTTAATTGAAAAGCTCTGAGGCATACTTCTTGGAACAAGCCAGTTTCCTGTGCCCACGCATAGAGAAGTATATAGAACCATGGTGGATTCCCAGCTCATGAAGCAAAGGATTCTTAAAGGAACGGGATTACCATGCGGATCCTGTTTAATTCTCTGAAACAGATCCGCAGTTTTCACCTGCCATACTAATACCCACTTCTTCTCTCTGGGGATAATAAAAACAAACCAGCGAACTGACAGAGGGCCTGACCAATCCATCCACACTGAACCCACAAAAAAAAAAAAGTACCCCCCAGCTACTAATTATAATGATAACTTGCAAAATTTCCCTGCATTTTTAAACAATGGAAAAATGATGGTGGGATGATACTTAGAAGAATGGCTTCTTGTCAGTCTCCTCTAACAAAAATAGGCAACAGGAAGTCAGCTACGCCTCAGCATACTTATGTTCGTGGCAGCCATATTGGGTTTCAGGAGACACATACAAACGTTATAAGAATTATGGTGAAACGCTGAAAACCTGTAAATAATTTTCAACGTACTGCTTAATTGAAAAGCTCTGCGGCATACTTCTTGGAACAGGCCAGTTACCTGTGCCCAAACATAGAGGGGTATATAGAACCATGGTGGATTCCCAGATGATGAAGCAAAAGTTTCCTAAAGGAAAAGGATGAGCATGCGGATCCTGTTTCATTCTCTGAAACAGAATCCGAACTTTTCACCTGCCAAACACATGCCCACTTCTCCTCTCTGGGGATAATAAAAACTAACCAGCGAACTGACAGAGGGCCTGACCCCCCCATCCACATCGACCACACACAAAAAGAAAAACGTACCCTCCAGCTACTAATTATAATGTTAACTTTCAAAATTTCCCTGCATATTAAAACAATGGAAAAATGGTGGTGGGATGATACTTAGAAGAATGGCTTCTTGTCAGTCTCCACTAACAAAAATAGGCAACACCAAGTCAGCTACTCCTCAGCATAGTTATGTCCGACACAGCCTTCTTGGGTTTCAGGAGGCACAAACACACGTTATCACAATTATGGTGAAACGCTGAACACCTGCAAATAATTTTCAACGTACTGGTTAATTGAAAAGCTCTGCGGCATACTTCTTGGAACAAGCCAGTTACCTGTTCCCACGCAAAGAGGAGTATATAGAACCATGGTGGATTTCCAGCTGATGAAGTAAAGGATTAGTAAAGGAACGGGATGACCATGGGGATCATCGTTAATTCTCTGAAACAGAATCCGCCCTTTTCACCTGCCAAACACATGCTTACTTCTCCTCTCTGGGGATAATAAAAACTAACCAGCGAATTGACAGAGGGCCTGACCCCCCCCATCCACATCGACCGCATAAAAAAAAAAAACCGTACCCTCCATCTACTAATTATAATGCTAACTTGCAAAATTTTCCTGCATTTTAAACAATGGAAAAATGGTGGTGGGATGATACTTAGAAGAATGGCTTCTTGTGTGTCTCCACTAACAAAAATAGGCAACACCAGTCAGCTACTTCTCAGCATAGTTATGTCCGTCGCAGCCTTCTTGGGTTTCAGGAGGCACATACAAACGTTATCAAAATTATGGTGAAACGCTGAAAACCTGCAAATAATTTTCAACGTACTGGTTAATTTGAAAACTCTCCAGCATACTTCTTGGACCAAGCCAGGTACCTGTGCCCACGCATAGAGGAGTATATAGAAACATGGTGGAATCCCAGCTGATCAAGCAAAGGATTCTTAAAGGAATGAGATGACCATGCGGATCCTGTTTAATTCTCTGAAACAGAATCCGCACTTTTCACCTGCCAAACACATGACCACTACTCTTCTCTGGGGATAATAAAAACAAACCAGCGACCTGACAGAGGGCCTGAACACCCATCCTGACCGACCCCACAAAACAAAAAAAGTACCCCCCAGCTACTAATTATAATGCCAATTTGCAAAATTTCCCTGCATTTTTAAACAATGGAGAAATGATGGTAGGATGATACTTAGAAGAATGGCTTCTTGTCAGTCTCCACTGACAAAAATAGGCAACACCGAGTCAGCTATGCCTCAGCATAGTTTTGTCCGTAGCAGCCATATTTGGTTTCACTAGGCACATACACACGTTATCACAATTATGGTGAAACGCTGAAAACCTGCAAAGGATTATCAACATACTGGTTAATTGAAAATCTCTTAGGCATACTTCTTGGAACAAGCCAGTTTCCTGTGCCCACGCATAGAGTAGTATATAGAACCATGGTGGATTCCCAGCTCATGAAGCAAAGGATTCTTAAAGGAACGGGATTACCATGCGGATCCTGTTTAATTCTCTGAAACAGATCCACAGTTTTCACCTGCCATACTAATACCCACTTCTCCTCTCTGGGGATAATAAAAACAAATCAGCGAACTGACAGAGGGCCTGACCAACACATCCCCACCAACCCCACAGGAAAAAAAGAAAAAAAACTCCGTAGCCTCCAGCTACTAATTATAATGCTAACTTGCAAAATTTTCCAGCCTTTTTAAACAATGGAAAAATGATGGTGAGATGATACTTAGAAGAATGGCTTCTTGTCAGTCTCCACTAACAAAAATAGGCAACACCAAGTCAGCTACGCCTCAGCATAGTTATGTCCGTAGCAGCCATATTTGGTTTCAGTAGGCACAAACACACGTTATCACAATTATGGTGAAACGCGGAAAACCTGCAAAGGATTTTCAACATACTGGTTAATTGAAAAGCTCTAAGGCATACTTCTTGGAACAAGCCAGTTTCCTGTGCCCAGGCATAGAGAAGTATATAGAATCATTGTGGATTCCCAGCTCATGAAACAAAGGATTCTTAAAGGAACGGGATTACCATGCGGATCCTGTTTAATTCTCTGAAACAGATCCGCAGTTTTCACCTGCCATACTAATACCCACTTCTCCTCTCTGGGGATAATAAAAACAAACCAGCGAACTGACAGAGGGCCTGACGAACACATCCACACCGACCCCACAGGAAAAAAAAACAAAAAAACACCGTAGCCTCCAGCTACTAATTATAATGCTAACTTGCAAAATTTTCCTGCATTTTTAAACAATGGAAAAATGATGGTGAGATGATACTTAGAAGAATGGATTCTTGTCAGTCTCCACTAACAAAAATAGGCAACACCAAGTCAGCTACTCCTCAGCATAGTTATGTCCGTCGCAGCCTTCTTGGGTTTCAGAAGGCACATACAAACGTTATCCAAATTATGGGGAAACGCTGAAAACCTGCAAATAATTTTCAACGTACTGGTTAATTTGAAAACTCTCCAACATACTTCTTGGAACAAGCCAGGTACCTGTGCCCACGCATAGAGGAGTATATAGAAACATGGTGGAATCCCAGCTGATGAAGCAAAGGATTCTTAAAGGAATGAGATGACCATGCGGATCCTGTTTAAATCTCTGAAACAGAATCTGCACTTTTCACCTGCCAAACACATGCCCACTACTCTTCTCTGGGGATAATAAAAACTAACCAGCGATCTGAGAGAGGGCCTGAACACCCATCCTGACCGACCCCAGAAAAAAAAAAGGACCCTCCAGCTACTAATTATAATGCCAATTTGCAAAATTTCCCTGCATTTTTAAACAATGACGAAATGATGGTGGGATGATACTTAGAAGAATGGCTTCTTGTCAGTCTCCACTGACAAAAATAGGCAACACCAAGTCAGCTACGCCTCAGCATACTTATGTCCCTAGCAGCCATATTTGGTTTCAGTAGGCACATACACACGTTATAACAATTATGGTGAAACGCTGAAAACCTGCAATGGATTTTCAACATACTGGTTAATTGAAAAGCTCTGAGGCATACTTCTTGGAACAAGCCAGTTTCCTGTGCCCACGCATACAGAAGTATATAGAACCATGGTGGATTCCCAGCTCATGAAGCAAAGGATTCTTAAAGGAACGGGATTACCATGCGGATCCTGTTTAATTCTCTGAAACAGATCCGCAGTTTTCACCTGCCATACTAATTACCCACTTCTCCTCTCTGGGGATAATAAAAACAAACCAGCGAACTGACAGAGGGCCTGACCAACACATCCACACCGACCCCACAGGAAAAAAAAAAAAACACCGTAGCCTGCAGCTACTAATTATAATGCTAACTTGCAAAATTTTCCTGCATTTTTAAACAATGGAAAAATGATGGTGAGATGATACTTAGAAGAATGGATTCTTGTCAGTCTCCACTAACAAAAATAGGCAAAACCAAGTCAGCTACGCCTCAGCATAGTTATGTCCGTCGCAGCCTTCTTGGGTTTCAGGAGGCACAAACAAACGTTATCACAATTATGGTGAAACGCTGAACACCTGCAAATAATTTTCAACGTAGTGGTTAATTGAAAAGCTCTGCGGCATACTTCTTGGAACAAGCCAGTTACCTATTCCCACACAAAGAGGAGAATATAGAACCATGGTGGATTTCCAGCTGATGAAGTAAAGGATTATTAAAGGAACGGGATGACCATGGGGATCATCGTTAATTCTCTGAAACAGAATCCGCCCTTTTCACCTGCCAAACACATGCCCACTTCTCTCTGGGGATAATAAAAACTAACCAGCGAACTGACAGAGGGCCTGACCCCCCCATCCACGTCGACCACACACACACAAAAAAAAAACCGTACCCTCCAGCTACTAATTATAATGCTAACTTGCAAAATTTCCCTGCATTTTAAAACAATGGAAAAATGGTGGTGGGATAATACTTAGAAGAATGGCTTCTTGTCAGTCTCCACTAACAAAAATAGGCAACACCAAGTCAGCTACTCCTCAGCATAGTTATGTCCGTCGCAGCCTTCTTGGGTTTCAGGAGGCACAAACACACGTTATCACAATTATGGTGAAACGCTGAACACCTGCAAATAATTTTCAACGTAGTGGTTAATTGAAAAGCTCTGCGGCATACTTCTTGGAACAAGCCAGTTACCTGTTCCCACGCAAAGAGGAGTATATAGAACCATGGTGGATTTCCAGCTGATGAAGTAAAGGATTATTAAAGGAACGGGATGACCATGGGGATCATCGTTAATTCTCTGAAACAGAATCCGCCCTTTTCACCTGCCAAACACATGCCCACTTCTCCTCTCTGGGGATAATAAAAATTAACCAGCGAACTGACAGAGGGCCTGACCCCCCCCTTTCCACATCGACCACACACACAAAAAAAAAACCGTACCCTCCAGCTACTAAGTATAATGCTAACTTGCAAAATGTCCCTGCATTTTAAAACAATGTAAAAATGGTGATGGGATGATACTTAGAAGAATGGCTTCTTGTCTGTCTCCACTAACAAAAATAGGCAACACCAAGTCAGCTACTCCTCAGCATAGTTATGTCCGTCGCAGCCTCTTGGGTTTCAGGAGGGACATACAAACGTTATCAAAATTATGGTGAAACGCTGAACACCTGCAAATAATTTTCAACGTACTGGTTAATTTGAAAACTCTCCAGCATACTTCTTGGAACAAGCCAGGTATCTGTGCCCACCCATAGAGGAGTATATAGAAACATGGTGGAATCCCAGCTGATGAAGCAAAGGATTCTTAAAGGAATGAGATTACCATGCGGATCCTGTTTAATTCTCTGAAACAGAATCCGCACTTTTCACCTGCCAAACACATGCCCACTACTCTTCCCTGGGGATAATAAAAACAAACCAGCAATCTGACAGAGGGCCTGAACAAGCATCCTGACCGACCCTACAAAACAAAAAAATACCCTCCAGCTACTAATTATAATGCCAATTTGCAAAATTTCCCTGCATTTTTAAACAATGGAGAAATGATGGTGGGATGATACTTAGAAGAATGGCTTCTCGTCAGTCTCCACTGACAAAAATAGGCAACACCGAGTCATCTACGCCTCAGCATAGTTTTGTCCGTAGCAGCCATATTTGGTTTCAGTAGGCACATACACACGTTATCACAATTATGGTGAAACGCTGGAAACCTGCAAAGGATTTTCAACATACTGGTTCACTGAAAAGCTCTGAGGCATACTTCTTGGAACTAGCCAGTTTCCTGTGCCCACGCATACAGAAGTACATAGAACCATGGTGGATTCCCAGCTCATGAAGCAAAGGATTCTTAAAGGAACGGGATTACCATGCGGATCCTGTTTAATTCTCTGAAACAGATCCGCAGTTTTCACCTGCCATACTAATTACCCACTTCTCCTCTCTGGGGATAATAAAAACAAACCAGCGAACTGACAGAGGGCCTGACCAACACATCCACACCGACCCCACAGGAAAAAAAAAAAAACACCGTAGCCTGCAGCTACTAATTATAATGCTAACTTGCAAAATTTTCCTGCATTTTTAAACAATGGAAAAATGATGGTGAGATGATACTTAGAAGAATGGATTCTTGTCAGTCTCCACTAACAAAAATAGGCAAAACCAAGTCAGCTACGCCTCAGCATAGTTATGTCCGTCGCAGCCTTCTTGGGTTTCAGGAGGCACAAACAAACGTTATCACAATTATGGTGAAACGCTGAACACCTGCAAATAATTTTCAACGTAGTGGTTAATTGAAAAGCTCTGCGGCATACTTCTTGGAACAAGCCAGTTACCTATTCCCACACAAAGAGGAGAATATAGAACCATGGTGGATTTCCAGCTGATGAAGTAAAGGATTATTAAAGGAACGGGATGACCATGGGGATCATCGTTAATTCTCTGAAACAGAATCCGCCCTTTTCACCTGCCAAACACATGCCCACTTCTCTCTGGGGATAATAAAAACTAACCAGCGAACTGACAGAGGGCCTGACCCCCCCATCCACGTCGACCACACACACACAAAAAAAAAACCGTACCCTCCAGCTACTAATTATAATGCTAACTTGCAAAATTTCCCTGCATTTTAAAACAATGGAAAAATGGTGGTGGGATAATACTTAGAAGAATGGCTTCTTGTCAGTCTCCACTAACAAAAATAGGCAACACCAAGTCAGCTACTCCTCAGCATAGTTATGTCCGTCGCAGCCTTCTTGGGTTTCAGGAGGCACAAACACACGTTATCACAATTATGGTGAAACGCTGAACACCTGCAAATAATTTTCAACGTAGTGGTTAATTGAAAAGCTCTGCGGCATACTTCTTGGAACAAGCCAGTTACCTGTTCCCACGCAAAGAGGAGTATATAGAACCATGGTGGATTTCCAGCTGATGAAGTAAAGGATTATTAAAGGAACGGGATGACCATGGGGATCATCGTTAATTCTCTGAAACAGAATCCGCCCTTTTCACCTGCCAAACACATGCCCACTTCTCCTCTCTGGGGATAATAAAAATTAACCAGCGAACTGACAGAGGGCCTGACCCCCCCCTTTCCACATCGACCACACACACAAAAAAAAAACCGTACCCTCCAGCTACTAAGTATAATGCTAACTTGCAAAATGTCCCTGCATTTTAAAACAATGTAAAAATGGTGATGGGATGATACTTAGAAGAATGGCTTCTTGTCTGTCTCCACTAACAAAAATAGGCAACACCAAGTCAGCTACTCCTCAGCATAGTTATGTCCGTCGCAGCCTCTTGGGTTTCAGGAGGGACATACAAACGTTATCAAAATTATGGTGAAACGCTGAACACCTGCAAATAATTTTCAACGTACTGGTTAATTTGAAAACTCTCCAGCATACTTCTTGGAACAAGCCAGGTATCTGTGCCCACCCATAGAGGAGTATATAGAAACATGGTGGAATCCCAGCTGATGAAGCAAAGGATTCTTAAAGGAATGAGATTACCATGCGGATCCTGTTTAATTCTCTGAAACAGAATCCGCACTTTTCACCTGCCAAACACATGCCCACTACTCTTCCCTGGGGATAATAAAAACAAACCAGCAATCTGACAGAGGGCCTGAACAAGCATCCTGACCGACCCTACAAAACAAAAAAATACCCTCCAGCTACTAATTATAATGCCAATTTGCAAAATTTCCCTGCATTTTTAAACAATGGAGAAATGATGGTGGGATGATACTTAGAAGAATGGCTTCTCGTCAGTCTCCACTGACAAAAATAGGCAACACCGAGTCATCTACGCCTCAGCATAGTTTTGTCCGTAGCAGCCATATTTGGTTTCAGTAGGCACATACACACGTTATCACAATTATGGTGAAACGCTGGAAACCTGCAAAGGATTTTCAACATACTGGTTCACTGAAAAGCTCTGAGGCATACTTCTTGGAACTAGCCAGTTTCCTGTGCCCACGCATAGAGAAGTACATAGAACCATGGTGGATTCCCAGCTCATGAAGCAAAGGATTCTTAAAGGAACGGGATTACCATGCGGATCCTGTTTAATTCTCTGAAACAGATCGGCAGTTTTCACCTGCCATACTAATACCCACTTCTTCTCTCTGGGGATAATAAAAACAAACCAGCGAACTGACAGAGGGCCTGACCAACACATCCACCCGACCCCACTGGAAAAAAAAAAAAAAAACACCGTAGCCTCCAGCTACTAATTATAATGCTAACTTGCCAAACTTTCCTGCATTTTTAAACAATGGAAAAATGATGGTGAGATGATACTTAGAAGAATGGATTCTTGTCAGTCTCCACTAACAAAAATAGGCAAAACCAAGTCAGCTACGCCTCAGCATAGTTATGTCCGTCGCAGCCTTCTTGGGTTTCAGGAAGCACAAACAAACGTTATCACAATTATGGTGAAACGCTGAACACCTGCAAATAATTTTCAACGTAGTGGTTAATTGAAAAGCTCTGCGGCATACTTCTTGGAACAAGCCAGTTACCTGTTCCCACGCAAAGAGGAGTATATAGAACCATGGTGGATTTCCAGCTGATGAAGTAAAGGATTATTAAAGGAACGGGATGACCATGGGGATCATCGTTAATTCTCTGAAACAGAATCCGCCCTTTTCACCTGCCAAAAACATGCCCACTTCTCCTCTCTGGGGATAATAAAAACTAACCAGCGAACTGACAGAGGGCCTGACCCCCCCATCCACATCGACCACACACAAAAAAAAACCGTACCCTCCAGCTACTAATTATAATGCTAACTTGCAAAATTTCCCTGCATTTTAAAACAATGGAAAAATGGTGGTGGGATGATACTTAGAAGAATGGCTTCTTGTCAGTCTCCACTAACAAAAATAGGCAACACCAAGTCAGCTACTCCTCAGCATAGTTATGTCCGTCGCAGCCTTCTTGGGTTTCAGGAGGCACAAACACACGTTATCACAATTATGGTGAAATGCTGAACACCTGCAAATAATTTTCAACGTACTGGTTAATTGAAAAGCTCTGCGGCATACTTCTTGGAACAAGCCAGTTACCTGTTCCCACGCAAAGAGGAGTATATAGAACCATGGTGGATTTCCAGCTGATGAAGTAAAGGATTATTAAAGGAACGGGATGACCACGGAGATCATCGTTAATTCTCTGAAACAGAATCCGCCCTTTTCACCTGCCAAACACATGCCCACTTCTCCTCTCTGGGGATAATAAAAACTAACCAGCGAACTGACAGAGGGCCTGACCCCCGCTATCCACATCGACTGCAAAAACAAAAAAACCGTACCCTCCAGCTATTAATTATAATGCTAACTTGCAAAATTTCCCTGCATTTTAAAACAATGGAAAAATGGTGGTGGGATGATACTTAGAAGAATGTCTTCTTGTCAGTCTCCACTAACAAAAATAGGCAACACCAAGTCAGCTACTCCTCAGCATAGTTATGTCCGTGGCAGCCTTCTTGGGTTTCAGGAGGCACAAACAAACGTTATCACAATTATGGTGAAACGCTGAACACCTGCAAATAATTTCCAACGTAGTGGTTAATTGAAAAGCTCTGCGGCATACTTCTTGGAACAAGCCAGTTACCTGTTCCCACGCAAAGAGGAGTATATAGAACCATGGTGGATTTCCAGCTGATGAAGTAAAGGATTATTAAAGGAACGGGATGACCATGGGGATCATCGTTAATTCTCTGAAACAGAATCTGCCGTTTTCACCTGCCAAACACATGCCCACTTCTCCTCTCTGGGGATAACAAAAACTAACCAACGAACTGACAGAGGGCCTGACCCCACCATCCACATCGACCACACAAAAAAAAAAACCGTACCCTCCAGGTACTAATTATAATGCTAACTTGCAAAATTTCCCTGCATTTTAAAACAATGGAAAAATGGTGGTGGGATGATACTTAGAAGAATGGCTTCTTGTCAGTCTCCACTAACAAAAATAGGCAACACCAAGTCAGCTACTCCTCAGCATAGTTATGTCCGTCGCAGCCTTCTTTGGTTTCAGGAGGCACAAACAAACGTTATCACAATTATGGTGAAACGCTGAACACCTGCAAATAATTTCAACGTAGTGGTTAATTGAAAAACCCTGCGGCATACTTCTTGGAACAAGGCAGTTACCTGTTCCCACTCAAAGAGGAGTATATAGAACCGTGGTGGATTTCCAGCTAATGAAGTAAAGGATTATTAAAGGAAAGGGATGACCATGGGGATCATCGTTAATTCTCTGAAACAGAATCCGCCCTTTTCACCTGCCAAAACATGCCCACTTCTCCTCTCTGCGGATAATAAAAACTAACCAGCGAACTGACAGAGGGCCTGACCCCCCCCCATCCACATCGACTACACAAAAAAAAAAAAAACCGTACCCTCCAGCTACTAATTATAATGCTAACTTGCAAAATTTCCCTGCATTTTAAAACAATGGAAAAATGGTGGTGGGATCATACTTAGAAGAATGGCTTCTTGTCTGTCTCCACTAACAAAAATAGGCAACACCAAGTCAGCTACTCCTCAGCATAGTTATGTCCGTTGCAGCCTTCTTGGGTTTCAGGAGGGACATACAAAAGTTATCAAAATTATGGTGAAACGCTGAACACCTTCAAATAATTTTCAACGTACTGGTTAATTTGAAAACTCTCCAGCATACTTCTTGGAAGAAGCCAGGTACCTGTGCCCACGCATAGAGGAGTGTATAGAAACATGGTGGAATCCCAGCTGATGAAGCAAAGGATTCTTAAAGGAATGAGATGACCATGCGGATCCTGTTTAATTCTCTGAAACAGAATCCGCACTTTTCACCTGCCAAACACATGGCCACTACACTTCTCTGGGGATAATAAAAACAAACCAGCGTTCTGACAGAGGGCCTGAACACCCATCCTGACCGACCCCACAAAACAAAAAAGTACCCTCCAGCTACTAATTATAATGCCAATTTGCACAATTTCCCTGCATTTTTAAACAATGGAGAAATGATGGTGGGATGATACTTAGAAGAATGGCTTCTTGTCAGTCTCCACTGACAAAAATAGGCAACACCAAGTCAGCTACGCCTGAGAATAGTTATGTCCGTAGCAGCCATATTTGGTTTCAGTAGCCACATACACACGTTATCACAATTATGGTGAAACGCTGAAAACCTGCAAAGGATTTTCAACATACTGGTTAATTGAAAAGCTCTGAGGCATACTTCTTGGAACTAGCCAGTTTCCTATGCCCACGAAAGAGAAGTATATAGAACCATGGTGGATTCCCAGCTCATGAAGCAAAGGATTCTTAAAGGAACGGGATTACCATGCGGATCCTGTTTAATTCTCTGAAACAGATCCACAGTTTTCACCTGCCATACTAATACCCACTTTTCCTCTCTGGGGATAATAAAAACAAACCAGCGAACTGACAGAGGGCCTGACTAACACATCCACACCGACCCCACAGGAAAAAAAAAAAAAAAAAAAAAACACCGTAGCCTCCAGCTACTAATTATAATGCTAACTTGCAAAACTTTCCTGCATTTTTAAACAATGGAAAAATGGTGGTGAGATGATACTTAGAAGAATGGATTCTTGTCAGTCTCCACTAACAAAAATAGGCAAAACCAAGTCAGCTACGCCTCAGCATAGTTATGTCCGTCGCAGCCTTCTTGGGTTTCAGGAGGCACAAACAAACGTTATCACAATTATGGTGAAACGCTGAACACCTGCAAATAATTTTAAACGTACTGGTTAATTGAAAAGCTCTGTGGCATACTTCTTGGAACAAGCCAGTTACCTGTTCCCACGCAAAGAGTAGTATATAGAACCATGGTGCATTTCCAGCTGATGAAGTAAAGGATTATTAAAGGAACGGGATGACCATGGGGATCATCGTTAATTCTCTGAAAGAGAATCCGCCCTTTTCACCTGCCAAACACATGCCCACTTCTCCTCTCTGGGGATAATAAAAACTAACCAGCGAACTGACAGAGGGCCTGACCCCCACCATCCACATCGACCACACAAAGAAAAATAAACCGTACCCTCCACCTACTAATTATAATGCTAACTTGCAAAATTTCCCTGCATTTTAAAATAATGGAAAAATGGTGGTGGGATGATACTTAGAAGAATGGCTTCTTGTCAGTCTCCACTAACAAAAATAGGCAACACCAAGTCAGCTACTCCTCAGCATAGTTATGTCCGTCGCAGCCTTCTAGGGTTTCAGGAGGCACAAACAAAGGTTCTCACAATTATGGTAAAACGCTGAACACCTGCAAATAATTTTCAACGTAGTGGTTAATTGAAAAGCTCTGCGGCGTACTTCTTGGAACAAGCCAGTTACCTGTTCCCACGCAAAGAGGAGTATAGAGAACCATGGTGGATTTCCAGCTGATGAAGTAAAGGATTATTAAAGGAACGGGATGACCATGGGGATCATCGTTAATTCTCTGAAACAGAATCCGCCCTTTTCACCTGCCAAACACATGCCCACTTCTCCTCTCTGGGGATAATAAAAACTAACCAGCGAACTGACAGAGGGCCTGACCCCCCCATCCACATCGACCACACACACACAAAAAAAAGCGTACCCTCCAGCTACTAATTATAATGCTAACTTGCAAAATGTCCCTGCATTTTAAAACAATGGAAAAATGCTGGTGGGATGATACTTAGAAGAATGGCTTCTTGTCAGTCTCCACTAACAAAAATAGGCAACACCAAGTCAGCTACTCCTCAGCATAGCTATGTCCATCGCAGCCTTCTTGGGTTTCAGGAGGCACAAACAAAGTTATCACAATTATGGTGAAACGCTGAACACCTGCAAATAATTTTTAACGTAGTGGTTAATTGAAAAGCTCTGCGGCATACTTCTTGGAACAAGCCAGTTACCTGTTCCCACGCAAAGAGGAGTATAGAGAACCATGGTGGATTTCCAGGTGATGAAGTAAAGGATTATTAAAGGAACGGGATGACCATGGGGATCATCGTTAATTCTCTGAAACAGAATACGCCCTTTTCACCTGCCAAACACATGCCCACTTCTCCTCTCTGGGGATAATAAAAACTAACCAGCGAACTGACAGAGGGCCTGACCCCCCCCATCCACATCGACCACACACAAAAAAAAAAACCGTACCCTCCAGCTACTAATTATAATGCTAACTTGCAAAATGTCCCTGCATTTTAAAACAATGGAAAAATGGTGGTGGGATCATACTTAGAAGAATGGCTTCTTGTCAGTCTCCACTAACAAAAATAGGCAACACCAAGTCAGCTACTCCTCAGCATAGTTATGTCCGTCGCAGCCTTCTTGGGTTTCAGGAGGCACAAACAAACGTTATCACAATTATGGTGAAACACTGAACACCTGCAAATAATTTTCAACGTACTGGTTAATTTGAAAACTCTCCTGCATACTTCTTGGAACAAGCCAGGTACCTGTGCCCACGCATAGAGGAGTATATAGAAACATGGTGGAATCCCAGCTGATGAAGCAAAGGATTCTTAAAGGAATGAGATGACCATGCGGATCCTGTTTAATTCTCTGAAACAGAATCCGCACTTTTCACCTGCCAAACACATGCCCACCACTCTTCTCTGGGGATAATAAAAACAAACCAGCGATATGACAGAGGGCCTGAACACCCATCCTGACCGACCCCACAAAACAAAAAAGTACCCTCCAGCTACTAATTATAATGCCAATTTGCAAAATTTCCCTGCATTTTTAAACAATGGAGAAATGATGGTGGGATGATACTTAGAAGAATGGCTTCTTGTCAGTCTTCACTGACAAAAATAGGCAACACCAAGTCAGCTACGCCTCAGCATAGTTATGTCCGTAGCAGCCATATTGGTTTCAGTAGGCACATACACACGTTATCTCAATTATGGTGAAACGCTGAAAACCAGCAAAGGATTTTCAACATACTGGTTAATTGAAAAGCTCTGAGGCATACTTCTTGGAACAAGCCAGTTTCCTGTGCCCACGCATAGGCAAGTATATAGAACCATGGTGGATTCCTAGCTCATGAAGCAAAGGAGTCTTAAAGAAACGGGATTACCATGCGGATCCTGTTTAATTCTCTGAAACAGATCCGCAGTTTTCACCTGCCATACTAATACACACTTCTCCTCTCTGGGGATAATAAAAACAAACCAGCGAACTGACAGAGGGCCTGACCAACACATCCACACCGACCCCACAGGAAAAAAAAAAAAAAAACACCGTAGCCTCCAGCTACTAATTATAATGCTAACTTGAAAAATTTTCCTGCATTTTTAAACAATGGAAAAATGATGGTGAGATGACACTTAGAAGAATGGATTCTTGTCAGTCTCCACTACAAAAATAGGCAAAACCAAGTCAGCTACGCCTCATCATAGTTATGTTCGTGGCAGCCATCTTGGGTGTCAGGAGGCATAAACAAACGTTATCACAATTATGGTGAAACGCTGAACACCTGCAAATAATTTTCAAAGTAGTGGTTAATTGAAAAGCTCTGCGGCATACTTCTTGGAACAAGCCAGTTACCTGTTCCCACGCAAAGAGGAGTATATAGAACCATGGTGGATTTCCAGCTGATGAAGTAAAGGATTATTAAAGGAACGGGATGACCATGGGGATCATCGTTAATTCTCTGAAACAGAATCCGCCCTTTTCACCTGCCAAACACATGCCCACTTCTCCTCTCTGGGGATAATAAAAACTAACCAGCGAACTGACACAGGGCCTGACCCCCCCATCCACATCGACCACACAAAAAAAAAACCGTACCCTCCAGCTACTAATTAAAATGCTAACTTGCAAAATTTCCCTGCATTTTAAAACAATGGAAAAATGGTGGTGGGATGATACTTAGAAGAATGGCTTCTTGTCTGTCTCCACTAACAAAAATAGGCAACACCAACTCAGCTACTCCTCAGCATAGTTATGTCCCTCGCAGCCTTCTTGGGTTTCAGGAGGCACATAGAAACGTTATCAAAATTATGGTGAAACGCTGAAAACCTACAAATAATTTTCAACGTACTGGTTAATTTGAAAACTCTCCAGCATACTTCTTGGAACAAGCCAGGTACCTGTGCCCACGCATAGAGGAGTATATAGAAACATGGTGGAGTCCCAGCTGATGAAGCAAAGGATTCTTAAAGGAATGAGATGACCATGCGGATCCTGTTTAATTCTCTGAAACAGAATCCGCACTATTCACGTGCCAAACACATGCCCACTACTCTTCTCTGGGGATAATAAAAAAAAACCAGCAATCTGACTGAGGGCCTGAACACCCATCCTGACCGACCCCACAAAAAAAAAAGTACCCTCCAGCTACTAATTATAATGCCAATTTGCAAAATTTCCCTGCATTTTTAAACAATGGAGAAATGATGGTGGGATGATACTTAGAAGAATGTCTCTTGTCAGTCTCCACTGACAAAAATAGGCAACACCAAGTCAGCTACGCCTCAGCATAGTTATGTCCGTAGCAGCCATATTTGGTTTCAGTAGGCACATACACACGTTATCACAATTATGGTGAAACGCTGAAAACCTGCAAAGGATTTTCAACATACTGGTTAATTGAAAAGCTCTGAGGCATACTTCTTGGAACAAGCAAGTTTCCTGTGCCCTCGCATAAAGAAGTATATAGAACCATGGTGGATTCCCAGCTCATGAAGCAAAGGATTCTTAAAGGAACGGGATTACCATGCGGATCCTGTTTAATTCTCTGAAACAGATCCGCCGTTTTCACCTGCCATACTAATACCCACTTCTCCTCTCTGGGCATAATAAAAACAAAACAGCGAACTGACAGAGGGCCTGACCAACACATCCACACCGACCTCACAGGAAAAAAAAAAAAAAATACCGTAGCCTCCAGCTACTTATTATAATGCTAACTTGCAAAATTTTCCTGCATTTTTAAACAATGGAAAAATGATGGTGAGATGATACTTAGAAGAATGGATTCTTGTCAGTCTCCACTAACAAAAATAGGCAAAACCAAGTCAGCTACGCCTCAGCATAGTTATGTCCGTCGCAGCCTTCTTGGGTTTCAGGAGGCAAAAACAAACGTTATCACAATTATGATGAAACGCTGAACACCTGCAAATAATTTTCAACGTAGTGGTTAATTGAAAAGCTCTGCGGCATACTTCTTGGAACAAGGCAGTTACCTGTTCCCACGCAAAGAGGAGTGTATAGAACCATGGTGGATTTCCAGCTGATGAAGTAAAGGATTATTAAAGGAACGTTATGACCATGGGGATCATCGTTAATACTCTGAAACAGAATCCGCCCTTTTCACCTGCCAAACACATGCCCACTTCTCCTCTCTGAGGATATTAAAAACTAACCAGCGAACTGACAGAGGGCCTGACCCCCCCATCCACAGCGACCACACACAAAAAAAAAAACCGTACCGTCCAGCTACTAATTATAATGCTAACTTGCAAAATTTCCCTGCATTTTAAAACAATGGAAAAATGGTGGTGGGATGATACTTAGAAGAATGGCTTCTTGTCAGTCTCCACTAACAAAAATAGGCAACACCAAGTCAGCTACTCCTCAGCATAGTTATGTCCGTCGCAGCCTTCTTGGGTTTCAGGAGGCACAAACAAACGTTATCACAATTATGGTGAAACGCTGAACACCTGCAAATAATTTTCAACGTAGTGGTTAATTGAAAAGCTCTGCCGCATACTTCTTGGAACAAGCCAGTTACCTCTTCCCACGCAAAGAGGAGTATATAGAACCATGGTGGATTTCCAGCTGATGCAGTAAAGGATTATTAAAGGAACGGAATAACCATGGGGATCATCGTTAATTCTCTGAAACATAATCCGCCCTTTTCACCTGCCAAACACATGCCCACTTCTCCTCTCTGGGAATAATAAAAACTAACCAGCGAACTGACAGAGGGCCTGACCCCCCCATCCACATCGACCACACAAACAAAAAAAACCGTACCCTCCAGCTACTAATTATAATGCTAACTTGCAAAATGTCCCTGCATTTTAAAACAATGGAAAAATGGTGGTGAGATGATACTTAGAAGAATGGCTTCTTGTCTGTCTCCACTAACAAAAATAGGCAACACCAAGTCAGCCACGCCTCAGCATAGTTATGTCCGTCGCAGCCTCTTCGGTTTCAGGAGGCACATACAAACGTTATCAAAATTATGGTGAAACGCTGAAAACCTGCTAATAATTTTCAACGTACTGCTTAATTGAAAACCTCTGCGCCATACTTCTTGGAACAAGTCAGTTACCTCTGCCCAAAAATAGAGGAGTATATAGAACCATGGTGGATTCCCAGCTGATGAAGCAAAAGTTTCCTAAAGGAACGGGATGAGCATGCGGATCCTGTTTCATTCTCTGAAACAGAATACGAACTTTTCACCTGCCAAACACATGCCCACTTCTCCTCTCTGGGGATAATAAAAACTAACCAGCGAACTGACAGAGGGCCTGAGCCCCCATCCACATCGACCACAACAAAAGAAAAACCGTTCCCTCCAGCTACTAATTATAATGCTAACTTGCAAAATTTCCCTGCATTTTAAAACAATGGAAAAATGGTGGTGGGATGATACTTAGAAGAATGGCTTCTTGGCTGTCTCCACTAACAAAAATAGGCAACACCAAGTCAGCTACTCCTCAGCATAGTTATGTCCGTCGCAGCCTTCTTGGGTTTCAGGAGGCATATACAAACGTTATCAAAATTATGGTGAAACGCTGAAAACCTGCAAATAATTTTCAACGTACTGGTTAATTTGAAAACTCTCCAGCATACTTCTTCGAACAAGCCAGGTACCTGTGCCCACGCATAGAGGAGTATATAGAAACATGGTAGAATCCCATCTGATGAAGCAAAGGATTCTAAAAGGAATGAGATGACCATGCGGATCCTGTTTAATTCTCTGAAACAGAATCCGCACTTTTCACCTGCCAAAAACATGCCCACTACTCTTCTCTGGGGATAATAAAAACAAACCAGCGATCTGACAGAGGGCCTGAACACCCATCCTGACCGACCCCACAAAAAAAAAAGTACCCTCCAGCTACTAATTATAATGCCAATTTGCAAAATTTTCCTGCATTTTTAAACAAAGGAGAAATGATGGTGGGATGATACTTAGAAGAATGGCTTGTTGTCAGTCTCCACTAACAAAAATAGGCAAAACCAAGTCAGCTAGGCCTCAGCATAGTTATGTCCGTCGCAGCCTTCTTGGGTTTCAGGAGGCACAAACAAACGTTATCACAATTATGGTGAAACGCTGAACACCAGCAAATAATTTTCAACGTAGTGGTTAATTGAAAATCTCTGCGGCATACTTCTTGGAACAAGCCAGTTACCTGTTCCCACGCAAAGAGGAGTATAGAGAACCATGGTGGATTTCCAGCTGATGAAGTAAAGGATTATTAAAGGAACGGGATGATCATGGGGATCATCGTTAATTCTCTGAAACAGAATCCGCCTTTTTCACCTGTCAAACACATGCCCACTTCACCTCTCTGGGGATAATAAAAACTAACCAGCGAACTGACAGAGGGCCTGACCCCCCCATCCACATCGACCACACACAAAAATAAAAACCGTACCCTCCAGCTACTAATTATAATGCTAACTTGCAAAATTTCCCTGCATTTTAAAACAATGGAAAAATGGTGGTGGGATGATACTTAGAAGAATGGCTTCTTGTCAGTCTCCACTAACAAAAATAGGCAACACCAAGTCAGCTACTCCTCAGCATAGTTATGTCCGTCACAGCCTTCTTGGGTTTCAGGAGGCACATACAAACGTTATCACAATTATGGTGAAATGCTGAACACCTGCAAATAATTTTCAACGTAGTGGTTAATTGAAAAGCTCTGCGGCATACTTCTTGGAACAAGCCAGTTACCTGTTGCCACGCAAAGAGGAGTATATAGAACCATGGTGGATTTCCAGCTGATGAAGTAAAGGATTATTAAAGGAACGGGATGACCATGGGGATCATCGTTAATTCTCTGAAACAGAATCCGCCCTTTTCACCTGCCAAAAACATGCCCACTTCTCCTCTCTGGGGATAATAAAAACTAACCAGCGAACTGACAGAGGGCCTGACCACCTCATCCACATCGAACACACACACAAAAAAACCGTACCCTCCATCTACTAATTATAATGCTAACTTGCAAAATTTCCCTGCATTTTAAAACAATGGAAAAATGGTGGTGGGATGATACTTAGAAGAATGGCTTCTTGTCTGTCTCCACTAACAAAAATAGGCAACACCAAGTCAGCTACTCCTCAGCATAGTTATGTCCGTCGCAGCCTCTTCGGTTTCAGGAGGCACATGCAAACGTTATCAAAATTATGGTGAAACGCTGAAAACCTGCTAATAATATTCAACGTACTGCTTAATTGAAAAGCTCTGCGGCATACTTCTTGGAACAAGCCAGTTACCTGTGCCCAAAAATAGAGGAGTATACAGAACCATGGTGGATTCCCAGCTGATTAAGCAAAAGTTTCGTAAAGGAACGGGATGAGCATGCGGATCCTGTTTCATTCTCTGAAACAGAATCCGAACTTTTCACCTGCCAAACACATGCCCACTTCTCCTCTCTGGGGATAATAAAAACTAACCAGCGAACTGACAAAGGGCCTGACCCCCCCATCCACATCGACCACACACAAAAGAAAAACCGTTCCCTCCAGCTACTAATTATAATGCTAACTTGCAAAATTTCCCTGCATTTTAAAACAATGGAAAAATGGTGGTGGGATCATACTTAGAAGAATGGCTTCTTGTCTGTCTCCACTAACAAAAATAGGCAACACCAAGTCAGCTACTCCTCAGCATACTTATGTCCGTCGCAGCCTTCTTGGGTTTCAGGAGGCACATACAAACGTTATCAAAATTATGGTGAAACGCTGAAAACCTGCAAATAATTTTCAACGTACTGGTTAATTTGAAAACTCTCCAGCATACTTCTTGGAACAAGCCAGTTACCTGTGCCCACGCATAGAGGAGTATATAGAAACATGGTAGAATCCCAGCTGATGAAGCAAAGGATTCTAAAAGGAATGAGATGACAATGCGGATCCTGTTTAATTCTCTGAAACAGAATCCGCACTTTTCACCTGCCAAAAACATGCCCACTACTCTTCTCTGGGGATAATAAAAACAAACCAGCGATCTGACAGAGGGCCTGAACACCCATCCTGACCGACCCCACAAAAAAAATGTACCCTCCAGCTACTAATTATAATGCCAATTTGCAAATTTTCCCTGCATTTTTAAACAATGCAGAAATTTTGGTGGGATGATACTTAGAAGAATGGCTTCTTGTCAGTCTCCACTGACAAAAATAGGCAGCACCAAGTCAGCTATGCCTCAGCATAGTTATGTCCGTCGCAGCCATATTTGGTTTCAGTAGGCACATACGTTATCACAATTATGGTGAAACGCTGAACACCTGCAAAGGATTTTCAACATACTGGTTAATTGAAAAGCTCTGAGGCATACTTCTTGGAACAAGCCAGTTTCCTGTGCCCACGCATAGAGAAGTATATAGAACCATGGTGGATTCCCAGCTCATGAAGCAAAGGATTCTTAAAGGAACGGGATTACCATGCGGATCCTGTTTAATTCTCTGAAACAGATCCGCAGTTTTCACCTGCCATACTAATACCCACTTCTTCTCTCTGGGGATAATAAAAACAAACCAGCGAACTGACAGAGGGCCTGACCAATCCATCCACACTGAACCCACAAAAAAAAAAAAGTACCCCCCAGCTACTAATTATAATGATAACTTGCAAAATTTCCCTGCATTTTTAAACAATGGAAAAATGATGGTGGGATGATACTTAGAAGAATGGCTTCTTGTCAGTCTCCTCTAACAAAAATAGGCAACAGGAAGTCAGCTACGCCTCAGCATACTTATGTTCGTGGCAGCCATATTGGGTTTCAGGAGACACATACAAACGTTATAAGAATTATGGTGAAACGCTGAAAACCTGTAAATAATTTTCAACGTACTGCTTAATTGAAAAGCTCTGCGGCATACTTCTTGGAACAGGCCAGTTACCTGTGCCCAAACATAGAGGGGTATATAGAACCATGGTGGATTCCCAGATGATGAAGCAAAAGTTTCCTAAAGGAAAAGGATGAGCATGCGGATCCTGTTTCATTCTCTGAAACAGAATCCGAACTTTTCACCTGCCAAACACATGCCCACTTCTCCTCTCTGGGGATAATAAAAACTAACCAGCGAACTGACAGAGGGCCTGACCCCCCCATCCACATCGACCACACACAAAAAGAAAAACGTACCCTCCAGCTACTAATTATAATGTTAACTTTCAAAATTTCCCTGCATATTAAAACAATGGAAAAATGGTGGTGGGATGATACTTAGAAGAATGGCTTCTTGTCAGTCTCCACTAACAAAAATAGGCAACACCAAGTCAGCTACTCCTCAGCATAGTTATGTCCGACACAGCCTTCTTGGGTTTCAGGAGGCACAAACACACGTTATCACAATTATGGTGAAACGCTGAACACCTGCAAATAATTTTCAACGTACTGGTTAATTGAAAAGCTCTGCGGCATACTTCTTGGAACAAGCCAGTTACCTGTTCCCACGCAAAGAGGAGTATATAGAACCATGGTGGATTTCCAGCTGATGAAGTAAAGGATTAGTAAAGGAACGGGATGACCATGGGGATCATCGTTAATTCTCTGAAACAGAATCCGCCCTTTTCACCTGCCAAACACATGCTTACTTCTCCTCTCTGGGGATAATAAAAACTAACCAGCGAATTGACAGAGGGCCTGACCCCCCCCATCCACATCGACCGCATAAAAAAAAAAAACCGTACCCTCCATCTACTAATTATAATGCTAACTTGCAAAATTTTCCTGCATTTTAAACAATGGAAAAATGGTGGTGGGATGATACTTAGAAGAATGGCTTCTTGTCTGTCTCCACTAACAAAAATAGGCAACACCAGTCAGCTACTTCTCAGCATAGTTATGTCCGTCGCAGCCTTCTTGGGTTTCAGGAGGCACATACAAACGTTATCAAAATTATGGTGAAACGCTGAAAACCTGCAAATAATTTTCAACGTACTGGTTAATTTGAAAACTCTCCAGCATACTTCTTGGACCAAGCCAGGTACCTGTGCCCACGCATAGAGGAGTATATAGAAACATGGTGGAATCCCAGCTGATCAAGCAAAGGATTCTTAAAGGAATGAGATGACCATGCGGATCCTGTTTAATTCTCTGAAACAGAATCCGCACTTTTCACCTGCCAAACACATGACCACTACTCTTCTCTGGGGATAATAAAAACAAACCAGCGACCTGACAGAGGGCCTGAACACCCATCCTGACCGACCCCACAAAACAAAAAAAGTACCCCCCAGCTACTAATTATAATGCCAATTTGCAAAATTTCCCTGCATTTTTAAACAATGGAGAAATGATGGTAGGATGATACTTAGAAGAATGGCTTCTTGTCAGTCTCCACTGACAAAAATAGGCAACACCGAGTCAGCTATGCCTCAGCATAGTTTTGTCCGTAGCAGCCATATTTGGTTTCACTAGGCACATACACACGTTATCACAATTATGGTGAAACGCTGAAAACCTGCAAAGGATTATCAACATACTGGTTAATTGAAAATCTCTTAGGCATACTTCTTGGAACAAGCCAGTTTCCTGTGCCCACGCATAGAGTAGTATATAGAACCATGGTGGATTCCCAGCTCATGAAGCAAAGGATTCTTAAAGGAACGGGATTACCATGCGGATCCTGTTTAATTCTCTGAAACAGATCCACAGTTTTCACCTGCCATACTAATACCCACTTCTCCTCTCTGGGGATAATAAAAACAAATCAGCGAACTGACAGAAGGCCTGACCAACACATCCCCACCAACCCCACAGGAAAAAAAGAAAAAAAACTCCGTAGCCTCCAGCTACTAATTATAATGCTAACTTGCAAAATTTTCCAGCCTTTTTAAACAATGGAAAAATGATGGTGAGATGATACTTAGAAGAATGGCTTCTTGTCAGTCTCCACTAACAAAAATAGGCAACACCAAGTCAGCTACGCCTCAGCATAGTTATGTCCGTAGCAGCCATATTTGGTTTCAGTAGGCACAAACACACGTTATCACAATTATGGTGAAACGCGGAAAACCTGCAAAGGATTTTCAACATACTGGTTAATTGAAAAGCTCTAAGGCATACTTCTTGGAACAAGCCAGTTTCCTGTGCCCAGGCATAGAGAAGTATATAGAATCATGGTGGATTCCCAGCTCATGAAACAAAGGATTCTTAAAGGAACGGGATTACCATGCGGATCCTGTTTAATTCTCTGAAACAGATCCGCAGTTTTCACCTGCCATACTAATACCCACTTCTCCTCTCTGGGGATAATAAAAACAAACCAGCGAACTGACAGAGGGCCTGACGAACACATCCACACCGACCCCACAGGAAAAAAAAACAAAAAAACACCGTAGCCTCCAGCTACTAATTATAATGCTAACTTGCAAAATTTTCCTGCATTTTTAAACAATGGAAAAATGATGGTGAGATGATACTTAGAAGAATGGATTCTTGTCAGTCTCCACTAACAAAAATAGGCAACACCAAGTCAGCTACTCCTCAGCATAGTTATGTCCGTCGCAGCCTTCTTGGGTTTCAGAAGGCACATACAAACGTTATCCAAATTATGGGGAAACGCTGAAACCTGCAAATAATTTTCAACGTACTGGTTAATTTGAAAACTCTCCAACATACTTCTTGGAACAAGCCAGGTACCTGTGCCCACGCATAGAGGAGTATATAGAAACATGGTGGAATCCCAGCTGATGAAGCAAAGGATTCTTAAAGGAATGAGATGACCATGCGGATCCTGTTTAAATCTCTGAAACAGAATCTGCACTTTTCACCTGCCAAACACATGCCCACTACTCTTCTCTGGGGATAATAAAAACTAACCAGCGATCTGAGAGAGGGCCTGAACACCCATCCTGACCGACCCCAGAAAAAAAAAAGGACCCTCCAGCTACTAATTATAATGCCAATTTGCAAAATTTCCCTGCATTTTTAAACAATGACGAAATGATGGTGGGATGATACTTAGAAGAATGGCTTCTTGTCAGTCTCCACTGACAAAAATAGGCAACACCAAGTCAGCTACGCCTCAGCATACTTATGTCCCTAGCAGCCATATTTGGTTTCAGTAGGCACATACACACGTTATAACAATTATGGTGAAACGCTGAAAACCTGCAATGGATTTTCAACATACTGGTTAATTGAAAAGCTCTGAGGCATACTTCTTGGAACAAGCCAGTTTCCTGTGCCCACGCATACAGAAGTATATAGAACCATGGTGGATTCCCAGCTCATGAAGCAAAGGATTCTTAAAGGAACGGGATTACCATGCGGATCCTGTTTAATTCTCTGAAACAGATCCGCAGTTTTCACCTGCCATACTAATTACCCACTTCTCCTCTCTGGGGATAATAAAAACAAACCAGCGAACTGACAGAGGGCCTGACCAACACATCCACACCGACCCCACAGGAAAAAAAAAAAAACACCGTAGCCTGCAGCTACTAATTATAATGCTAACTTGCAAAATTTTCCTGCATTTTTAAACAATGGAAAAATGATGGTGAGATGATACTTAGAAGAATGGATTCTTGTCAGTCTCCACTAACAAAAATAGGCAAAACCAAGTCAGCTACGCCTCAGCATAGTTATGTCCGTCGCAGCCTTCTTGGGTTTCAGGAGGCACAAACAAACGTTATCACAATTATGGTGAAACGCTGAACACCTGCAAATAATTTTCAACGTAGTGGTTAATTGAAAAGCTCTGCGGCATACTTCTTGGAACAAGCCAGTTACCTATTCCCACACAAAGAGGAGAATATAGAACCATGGTGGATTTCCAGCTGATGAAGTAAAGGATTATTAAAGGAACGGGATGACCATGGGGATCATCGTTAATTCTCTGAAACAGAATCCGCCCTTTTCACCTGCCAAACACATGCCCACTTCTCTCTGGGGATAATAAAAACTAACCAGCGAACTGACAGAGGGCCTGACCCCCCCATCCACGTCGACCACACACACACAAAAAAAAAACCGTACCCTCCAGCTACTAATTATAATGCTAACTTGCAAAATTTCCCTGCATTTTAAAACAATGGAAAAATGGTGGTGGGATAATACTTAGAAGAATGGCTTCTTGTCAGTCTCCACTAACAAAAATAGGCAACACCAAGTCAGCTACTCCTCAGCATAGTTATGTCCGTCGCAGCCTTCTTGGGTTTCAGGAGGCACAAACACACGTTATCACAATTATGGTGAAACGCTGAACACCTGCAAATAATTTTCAACGTAGTGGTTAATTGAAAAGCTCTGCGGCATACTTCTTGGAACAAGCCAGTTACCTGTTCCCACGCAAAGAGGAGTATATAGAACCATGGTGGATTTCCAGCTGATGAAGTAAAGGATTAGTAAAGGAACGGGATGACCATGGGGATCATCGTTAATTCTCTGAAACAGAATCCGCCCTTTTCACCTGCCAAACACATGCCCACTTCTCCTCTCTGGGGATAATAAAAATTAACCAGCGAACTGACAGAGGGCCTGACCCCCCCCTTTCCACATCGACCACACACACAAAAAAAAAACCGTACCCTCCAGCTACTAAGTATAATGCTAACTTGCAAAATGTCCCTGCATTTTAAAACAATGTAAAAATGGTGATGGGATGATACTTAGAAGAATGGCTTCTTGTCTGTCTCCACTAACAAAAATAGGCAACACCAAGTCAGCTACTCCTCAGCATAGTTATGTCCGTCGCAGCCTCTTGGGTTTCAGGAGGGACATACAAACGTTATCAAAATTATGGTGAAACGCTGAACACCTGCAAATAATTTTCAACGTACTGGTTAATTTGAAAACTCTCCAGCATACTTCTTGGAACAAGCCAGGTATCTGTGCCCACCCATAGAGGAGTATATAGAAACATGGTGGAATCCCAGCTGATGAAGCAAAGGATTCTTAAAGGAATGAGATTACCATGCGGATCCTGTTTAATTCTCTGAAACAGAATCCGCACTTTTCACCTGCCAAACACATGCCCACTACTCTTCCCTGGGGATAATAAAAACAAACCAGCAATCTGACAGAGGGCCTGAACAAGCATCCTGACCGACCCTACAAAACAAAAAAATACCCTCCAGCTACTAATTATAATGCCAATTTGCAAAATTTCCCTGCATTTTTAAACAATGGAGAAATGATGGTGGGATGATACTTAGAAGAATGGCTTCTCGTCAGTCTCCACTGACAAAAATAGGCAACACCGAGTCATCTACGCCTCAGCATAGTTTTGTCCGTAGCAGCCATATTTGGTTTCAGTAGGCACATACACACGTTATCACAATTATGGTGAAACGCTGGAAACCTGCAAAGGATTTTCAACATACTGGTTCACTGAAAAGCTCTGAGGCATACTTCTTGGAACTAGCCAGTTTCCTGTGCCCACGCATACAGAAGTACATAGAACCATGGTGGATTCCCAGCTCATGAAGCAAAGGATTCTTAAAGGAACGGGATTACCATGCGGATCCTGTTTAATTCTCTGAAACAGATCCGCAGTTTTCACCTGCCATACTAATTACCCACTTCTCCTCTCTGGGGATAATAAAAACAAACCAGCGAACTGACAGAGGGCCTGACCAACACATCCACACCGACCCCACAGGAAAAAAAAAAAAACACCGTAGCCTGCAGCTACTAATTATAATGCTAACTTGCAAAATTTTCCTGCATTTTTAAACAATGGAAAAATGATGGTGAGATGATACTTAGAAGAATGGATTCTTGTCAGTCTCCACTAACAAAAATAGGCAAAACCAAGTCAGCTACGCCTCAGCATAGTTATGTCCGTCGCAGCCTTCTTGGGTTTCAGGAGGCACAAACAAACGTTATCACAATTATGGTGAAACGCTGAACACCTGCAAATAATTTTCAACGTAGTGGTTAATTGAAAAGCTCTGCGGCATACTTCTTGGAACAAGCCAGTTACCTATTCCCACACAAAGAGGAGAATATAGAACCATGGTGGATTTCCAGCTGATGAAGTAAAGGATTATTAAAGGAACGGGATGACCATGGGGATCATCGTTAATTCTCTGAAACAGAATCCGCCCTTTTCACCTGCCAAACACATGCCCACTTCTCTCTGGGGATAATAAAAACTAACCAGCGAACTGACAGAGGGCCTGACCCCCCCATCCACGTCGACCACACACACACAAAAAAAAAACCGTACCCTCCAGCTACTAATTATAATGCTAACTTGCAAAATTTCCCTGCATTTTAAAACAATGGAAAAATGGTGGTGGGATAATACTTAGAAGAATGGCTTCTTGTCAGTCTCCACTAACAAAAATAGGCAACACCAAGTCAGCTACTCCTCAGCATAGTTATGTCCGTCGCAGCCTTCTTGGGTTTCAGGAGGCACAAACACACGTTATCACAATTATGGTGAAACGCTGAACACCTGCAAATAATTTTCAACGTACTGGTTAATTGAAAAGCTCTGCGGCATACTTCTTGGAACAAGCCAGTTACCTGTTCCCACGCAAAGAGGAGTATATAGAACCATGGTGGATTTCCAGCTGATGAAGTAAAGGATTATTAAAGGAACGGGATGACCATGGGGATCATCGTTAATTCTCTGAAACAGAATCCGCCCTTTTCACCTGCCAAACACATGCCCACTTCTCCTCTCTGGGGATAATAAAAATTAACCAGCGAACTGACAGAGGGCCTGACCCCCCCCTTTCCACATCGACCACACACACAAAAAAAAAACCGTACCCTCCAGCTACTAAGTATAATGCTAACTTGCAAAATGTCCCTGCATTTTAAAACAATGTAAAAATGGTGATGGGATGATACTTAGAAGAATGGCTTCTTGTCTGTCTCCACTAACAAAAATAGGCAACACCAAGTCAGCTACTCCTCAGCATAGTTATGTCCGTCGCAGCCTCTTGGGTTTCAGGAGGGACATACAAACGTTATCAAAATTATGGTGAAACGCTGAACACCTGCAAATAATTTTCAACGTACTGGTTAATTTGAAAACTCTCCAGCATACTTCTTGGAACAAGCCAGGTATCTGTGCCCACCCATAGAGGAGTATATAGAAACATGGTGGAATCCCAGCTGATGAAGCAAAGGATTCTTAAAGGAATGAGATTACCATGCGGATCCTGTTTAATTCTCTGAAACAGAATCCGCACTTTTCACCTGCCAAACACATGCCCACTACTCTTCCCTGGGGATAATAAAAACAAACCAGCAATCTGACAGAGGGCCTGAACAAGCATCCTGACCGACCCTACAAAACAAAAAAATACCCTCCAGCTACTAATTATAATGCCAATTTGCAAAATTTCCCTGCATTTTTAAACAATGGAGAAATGATGGTGGGATGATACTTAGAAGAATGGCTTCTCGTCAGTCTCCACTGACAAAAATAGGCAACACCGAGTCATCTACGCCTCAGCATAGTTTTGTCCGTAGCAGCCATATTTGGTTTCAGTAGGCACATACACACGTTATCACAATTATGGTGAAACGCTGGAAACCTGCAAAGGATTTTCAACATACTGGTTCACTGAAAAGCTCTGAGGCATACTTCTTGGAACTAGCCAGTTTCCTGTGCCCACGCATAGAGAAGTACATAGAACCATGGTGGATTCCCAGCTCATGAAGCAAAGGATTCTTAAAGGAACGGGATTACCATGCGGATCCTGTTTAATTCTCTGAAACAGATCGGCAGTTTTCACCTGCCATACTAATACCCACTTCTTCTCTCTGGGGATAATAAAAACAAACCAGCGAACTGACAGAGGGCCTGACCAACACATCCACCCGACCCCACTGGAAAAAAAAAAAAAAAACACCGTAGCCTCCAGCTACTAATTATAATGCTAACTTGCCAAACTTTCCTGCATTTTTAAACAATGGAAAAATGATGGTGAGATGATACTTAGAAGAATGGATTCTTGTCAGTCTCCACTAACAAAAATAGGCAAAACCAAGTCAGCTACGCCTCAGCATAGTTATGTCCGTCGCAGCCTTCTTGGGTTTCAGGAAGCACAAACAAACGTTATCACAATTATGGTGAAACGCTGAACACCTGCAAATAATTTTCAACGTAGTGGTTAATTGAAAAGCTCTGCGGCATACTTCTTGGAACAAGCCAGTTACCTGTTCCCACGCAAAGAGGAGTATATAGAACCATGGTGGATTTCCAGCTGATGAAGTAAAGGATTATTAAAGGAACGGGATGACCATGGGGATCATCGTTAATTCTCTGAAACAGAATCCGCCCTTTTCACCTGCCAAAAACATGCCCACTTCTCCTCTCTGGGGATAATAAAAACTAACCAGCGAACTGACAGAGGGCCTGACCCCCCCATCCACATCGACCACACACAAAAAAAAACCGTACCCTCCAGCTACTAATTATAATGCTAACTTGCAAAATTTCCCTGCATTTTAAAACAATGGAAAAATGGTGGTGGGATGATAATTAGAAGAATGGCTTCTTGTCAGTCTCCACTAACAAAAATAGGCAACACCAAGTCAGCTACTCCTCAGCATAGTTATGTCCGTCGCAGCCTTCTTGGGTTTCAGGAGGCACAAACACACGTTATCACAATTATGGTGAAATGCTGAACACCTGCAAATAATTTTCAACGTACTGGTTAATTGAAAAGCTCTGCGGCATACTTCTTGGAACAAGCCAGTTACCTGTTCCCACGCAAAGAGGAGTATATAGAACCATGGTGGATTTCCAGCTGATGAAGTAAAGGATTATTAAAGGAACGGGATGACCACGGAGATCATCGTTAATTCTCTGAAACAGAATCCGCCCTTTTCACCTGCCAAACACATGCCCACTTCTCCTCTCTGGGGATAATAAAAACTAACCAGCGAACTGACAGAGGGCCTGACCCCCGCTATCCACATCGACTGCAAAAACAAAAAAACCGTACCCTCCAGCTATTAATTATAATGCTAACTTGCAAAATTTCCCTGCATTTTAAAACAATGGAAAAATGGTGGTGGGATGATACTTAGAAGAATGTCTTCTTGTCAGTCTCCACTAACAAAAATAGGCAACACCAAGTCAGCTACTCCTCAGCATAGTTATGTCCGTGGCAGCCTTCTTGGGTTTCAGGAGGCACAAACAAACGTTATCACAATTATGGTGAAACGCTGAACACCTGCAAATAATTTCCAACGTAGTGGTTAATTGAAAAGCTCTGCGGCATACTTCTTGGAACAAGCCAGTTACCTGTTCCCACGCAAAGAGGAGTATATAGAACCATGGTGGATTTCCAGCTGATGAAGTAAAGGATTATTAAAGGAACGGGATGACCATGGGGATCATCGTTAATTCTCTGAAACAGAATCTGCCGTTTTCACCTGCCAAACACATGCCCACTTCTCCTCTCTGGGGATAACAAAAACTAACCAACGAACTGACAGAGGGCCTGACCCCACCATCCACATCGACCACACAAAAAAAAAAACCGTACCCTCCAGGTACTAATTATAATGCTAACTTGCAAAATTTCCCTGCATTTTAAAACAATGGAAAAATGGTGGTGGGATGATACTTAGAAGAATGGCTTCTTGTCAGTCTCCACTAACAAAAATAGGCAACACCAAGTCAGCTACTCCTCAGCATAGTTATGTCCGTCGCAGCCTTCTTTGGTTTCAGGAGGCACAAACAAACGTTATCACAATTATGGTGAAACGCTGAACACCTGCAAATAATTTCAACGTAGTGGTTAATTGAAAAACCCTGCGGCATACTTCTTGGAACAAGGCAGTTACCTGTTCCCACTCAAAGAGGAGTATATAGAACCGTGGTGGATTTCCAGCTAATGAAGTAAAGGATTATTAAAGGAAAGGGATGACCATGGGGATCATCGTTAATTCTCTGAAACAGAATCCGCCCTTTTCACCTGCCAAAACATGCCCACTTCTCCTCTCTGGGGATAATAAAAACTAACCAGCGAACTGACAGAGGGCCTGACCCCCCCCCATCCACATCGACTACACAAAAAAAAAAAAAAACCGTACCCTCCAGCTACTAATTATAATGCTAACTTGCAAAATTTCCCTGCATTTTAAAACAATGGAAAAATGGTGGTGGGATCATACTTAGAAGAATGGCTTCTTGTCTGTCTCCACTAACAAAAATAGGCAACACCAAGTCAGCTACTCCTCAGCATAGTTATGTCCGTTGCAGCCTTCTTGGGTTTCAGGAGGGACATACAAAAGTTATCAAAATTATGGTGAAACGCTGAACACCTTCAAATAATTTTCAACGTACTGGTTAATTTGAAAACTCTCCAGCATACTTCTTGGAAGAAGCCAGGTACCTGTGCCCACGCATAGAGGAGTGTATAGAAACATGGTGGAATCCCAGCTGATGAAGCAAAGGATTCTTAAAGGAATGAGATGACCATGCGGATCCTGTTTAATTCTCTGAAACAGAATCCGCACTTTTCACCTGCCAAACACATGGCCACTACACTTCTCTGGGGATAATAAAAACAAACCAGCGTTCTGACAGAGGGCCTGAACACCCATCCTGACCGACCCCACAAAACAAAAAAGTACCCTCCAGCTACTAATTATAATGCCAATTTGCACAATTTCCCTGCATTTTTAAACAAAGGAGAAATGATGGTGGGATGATACTTAGAAGAATGGCTTCTTGTCAGTCTCCACTGACAAAAATAGGCAACACCAAGTCAGCTACGCCTGAGAATAGTTATGTCCGTAGCAGCCATATTTGGTTTCAGTAGCCACATACACACGTTATCACAATTATGGTGAAACGCTGAAAACCTGCAAAGGATTTTCAACATACTGGTTAATTGAAAAGCTCTGAGGCATACTTCTTGGAACTAGCCAGTTTCCTATGCCCACGAAAGAGAAGTATATAGAACCATGGTGGATTCCCAGCTCATGAAGCAAAGGATTCTTAAAGGAACGGGATTACCATGCGGATCCTGTTTAATTCTCTGAAACAGATCCACAGTTTTCACCTGCCATACTAATACCCACTTTTCCTCTCTGGGGATAATAAAAACAAACCAGCGAACTGACAGAGGGCCTGACTAACACATCCACACCGACCCCACAGGAAAAAAAAAAAAAAAAAAAAAACACCGTAGCCTCCAGCTACTAATTATAATGCTAACTTGCAAAACTTTCCTGCATTTTTAAACAATGGAAAAATGGTGGTGAGATGATACTTAGAAGAATGGATTCTTGTCAGTCTCCACTAACAAAAATAGGCAAAACCAAGTCAGCTACGCCTCAGCATAGTTATGTCCGTCGCAGCCTTCTTGGGTTTCAGGAGGCACAAACAAACGTTATCACAATTATGGTGAAACGCTGAACACCTGCAAATAATTTTAAACGTACTGGTTAATTGAAAAGCTCTGTGGCATACTTCTTGGAACAAGCCAGTTACCTGTTCCCACGCAAAGAGTAGTATATAGAACCATGGTGCATTTCCAGCTGATGAAGTAAAGGATTATTAAAGGAACGGGATGACCATGGGGATCATCGTTAATTCTCTGAAAGAGAATCCGCCCTTTTCACCTGCCAAACACATGCCCACTTCTCCTCTCTGGGGATAATAAAAACTAACCAGCGAACTGACAGAGGGCCTGACACCCACCATCCACATCGACCACACAAAGAAAAATAAACCGTACCCTCCACCTACTAATTATAATGCTAACTGGCAAAATTTCCCTGCATTTTAAAATAATGGAAAAATGGTGGTGGGATGATACTTAGAAGAATGGCTTCTTGTCAGTCTCCACTAACAAAAATAGGCAACACCAAGTCAGCTACTCCTCAGCATAGTTATGTCCGTCGCAGCCTTCTAGGGTTTCAGGAGGCACAAACAAAGGTTCTCACAATTATGGTAAAACGCTGAACACCTGCAAATAATTTTCAACGTAGTGGTTAATTGAAAAGCTCTGCGGCGTACTTCTTGGAACAAGCCAGTTACCTGTTCCCACGCAAAGAGGAGTATAGAGAACCATGGTGGATTTCCAGCTGATGAAGTAAAGGATTATTAAAGGAACGGGATGACCATGGGGATCATCGTTAATTCTCTGAAACAGAATCCGCCCTTTTCACCTGCCAAACACATGCCCACTTCTCCTCTCTGGGGATAATAAAAACTAACCAGCGAACTGACAGAGGGCCTGACCCCCCCATCCACATCGACCACACACACACAAAAAAAAGCGTACCCTCCAGCTACTAATTATAATGCTAACTTGCAAAATGTCCCTGCATTTTAAAACAATGGAAAAATGCTGGTGGGATGATACTTAGAAGAATGGCTTCTTGTCAGTCTCCACTAACAAAAATAGGCAACACCAAGTCAGCTACTCCTCAGCATAGCTATGTCCATCGCAGCCTTCTTGGGTTTCAGGAGGCACAAACAAAGTTATCACAATTATGGTGAAACGCTGAACACCTGCAAATAATTTTTAACGTAGTGGTTAATTGAAAAGCTCTGCGGCATACTTCTTGGAACAAGCCAGTTACCTGTTCCCACGCAAAGAGGAGTATAGAGAACCATGGTGGATTTCCAGGTGATGAAGTAAAGGATTATTAAAGGAACGGGATGACCATGGGGATCATCGTTAATTCTCTGAAACAGAATACGCCCTTTTCACCTGCCAAACACATGCCCACTTCTCCTCTCTGGGGATAATAAAAACTAACCAGCGAACTGACAGAGGGCCTGACCCCCCCCATCCACATCGACCACACACAAAAAAAAAAACCGTACCCTCCAGCTACTAATTATAATGCTAACTTGCAAAATGTCCCTGCATTTTAAAACAATGGAAAAATGGTGGTGGGATCATACTTAGAGGAATGGCTTCTTGTCTGTCTCCACGAACACAAATAGGCAACACCAAGTCAGCTACCCCTCAGCATAGTTATGTCCGTCACAGCCTTCTTGGGTTTCAGGAGGGACATACAAACGTTATCAAAATTATGGTGAAACGCTGAAAACCTGCAAATAATTTTCAACGTACTGGTTAATTTGAAAACTCTCCAGCATAATTCTTGGAACAAGCCAGGTACCTGTGCCCACGCATAGAAGAGTATATAGAAACATGGTGGAATCCCAGCTGATGAAGCAAAGGATTCTTAAAGGAATGAGATGACCAAGCGGATCCTGTTTAATTCTCTGAAACAGAATCCGCACTTTTAACCTGCCAAACACATGCCCACTACTCTTCTCTGGGGATAATAAAAACAAACCAGCGATCTGACAGAGGGCCTGAACACCCATCCTGACCGACCCCACAAAACAAAAAAGTACCCTCCAGCTACTAATTATAATGCCAATTTGCAAAATTTCCCTACATTTTTAAACAATGGAGAAATGATGGTGGGATGATACTTAGAAGAATGGCTTCTTGTCAGTCTCCACTGACAAAAATAGGCAACACCAAGTCAGCTACGCCTCAGCATAGTTATGTCCGTAGCAGCCATATTTGGTTTCAGTAGGCACATACACACGTTATCACAATTATGGTGAAACGCTGAAAACCTGCAAAGGATTGTCAACATACTGGTTCATTGAAAAGCTCTGAGGCACACTTCTTGGAACTAGCCAGTTTCCTGTGCCAACGCATAGACAAGTATATAGAACCATGGTGGATTCCCAGCTCATGAAGCAAAGGATTGTTAAAGGAACGGGATTACCATGCGGATCCTGTTTAATTCTCTGAAACAGATCCGCAGTTTTCACCTGCCATACTAATACCCACTTCTCCTCTCTGGGGATAATAAAAACCAACCGGGGAACTGACAGAGGGCCTGACCAACACATCCACACCGAACACACAGAATAAAAAAAAAAAAAAAACACCGTAGCCTCCAGCTACTAATTATAATGCTAACTTGCAAAATTTCCCTGCATTTTAAAACAATGGAAAAATGGTGGTGGGATGATACTTAGAAGAATGGCTTCTTGTCAGTCTCCACTAACAAAAATAGGCAACACCAAGTCAGCTACTCCTCAGCATACTTATGTCCGTCGCAGCCTTCTAAGGTTTCAGGAGGCACAAACAAAGGTTCTCACAATTATGGTAAAACGCTGAACACCTGCAAATAATTTTCAACGTAGTGGTTAATTGAAAAGCTCTGCGGCATACTACTTGGAACAAGGCAGTTACCTGTTCCCACGCAAAGAGGAGTATATAGAACCATGGTGGATTTCCAGCTGATGAAGTAAAGGATTATTAAAGCAACGGGATGACCATGGGGATCATCGTTAATTCTCTGAAACAGAATCCGCCCTTTTCACCTGCCAAACACATGCCCACTTCTCCTCTCTGGGGATAATAAAAACTAACCAGCGAACTGTCAGAGGGCCTGACCCCCACCATCCACATCGACCACACACAAAAAAAAAAAACGTACCCTCCAGCTACTAATTATAATGTTAACTTGCAAAATGTCCCTGCATTTTAAAACAATGGAAAAATGGTGGTGGGATCATACTTAGAAGAATGGCTTCTTGTCTGTCTCCTCTAACAAAAATAGGCAACACCAAGTCAGCTAATCCTCAGCATAGTTATGTCCGTCGCAGCCTTCTTGGCTTTCAGGAGGGACATACAAACGTTATCAAAATTATGGTGAAACGCTGAACACCTGAAAATAATTTTCAACGTACTGGTTAATTTGAAAACTCTCCAGCATAATTCTTGGAACAAGCCAGGTACCTGTGCCCACGCATACAGGAGTATATAGAAACATGGTGGAATCCCAGCTGATGAAGCAAAGGATTCTTAAAGGAATGAGATGACCATGCGGAGCCTGTTTAATTCTCTGAAACAGAATCCGCACTTTTCACTTGCCAAACACATGCCCACTACTCTTCTCTGGGGATAATAAAAACAAACCAGCGATCTGACAGAGGGCCTGAACACCCATCCTGACCGACCCCACAAAACAAAAAAGTACCCTCCAGCTACTAATTATAATGCCAATTTGCAAAATTTCCCTGCATTTTTAAACAATGGAGAAATGATGGTGGGATGATACTTAGAAGAATGGCTTCTTGTCTGTCTCCACTGACAAAAATAGGCAACACCAAGTCAGCTACGCCTCAGCATAGTTATGTCCGTAGCAGCCATATTTGCATTCAGTAGGCACATACACACGTTATCACAATTATGGTGAAACGCTGAAAACCTGCAAAGGTTTGTCAACATACTGGTTTATTGAAAAGCTCTGAGGCATACTTCTTGGAACTAGCCAGTTTCCTGTGCCCACGCGTGGACAAGTATATAGAACCATGGTGGATTACCAGCTCATGAAGCAAAGGATTCTTAAAGGAACGGGATTACCATGCGGATCCTGTTTAATTCTCTGAAACAGATCCGCAGTTTTCACCTGCCATACTAATACCCACTTCTCCTCTCTGGGGATAATGAAAACCAACCGGGGAACTGACAGAGGGCCTGACCAACACATCCACACCGACCCCACAGGAAAAAAAAAAAAATCAACGTAGCCTCCTGCTACTAATTATAATTCTAACTTGCAAAATTTCCCTGCATTTTAAAACAATGGAAAAATGGTGGTGGGATGATACTTAGAAGAATGGCTTCTTGTCAGTCTCCACTAACAAAAATAGGCAACACCAAGTCAGCTACTCCTCAGCATAGTTATGTCCGTCGCAGCCTTCTAGGGTTTCAGGAGGCACAAACAAAGGTTCTCACAATTATGGTAAAACGCTGAACACCTGCAAACAATTTTCAACGTATTGGTTAATTGAAAAGCTCTGCGGCATACTTCTTGGAACAAGGCAGTTACCTGTTCCCACGCAAAGAGGAGTATAGAGAACCATGGTGGATTTCCAGCTGATGAAGTAAAGGATTATTAAAGGAACGGGATGACCATGGGGATCATCGTTAATTCTCTGAAACAGAATCCGCCCTTTTCACCTGCCAAACACATGCCCACTTCTCCTCTCTGGGGATAATAAAAACTAACCAGCGAACTGACAGGAGGCCTGACCACCCCATCCACATCGACCACACACACACAAAAAAAAAACCGTACCCTCCAGCTACTAATTATAATGCTAACTTGCAAAATTTCCCTGCATTTTAAAACAATGGAAAAATGGTGGTGGGATGATACTTAGAAGAATGGCTTCTTGTCAGTCTCCACTAACAAAAATAGGCAACACCAAGTCAGCTATCCTCAGCATAGCTAGGTCCATCGCAGCCTTCTTGGGTTTCAGGAGGCACAAACAAACGTTATCACAATTATGGTGAAACGCTGAACACCTGCAAATAATTTTCAACGTAGTGGTTAATTGAAAAGCTCTGCGGCATACTTGTTGGAACAAGCCAGTTACCTGTTCCCACGCAAAGAGGAGTATATAGAACCATGGTGGATTTCCAGCTGATGAAGTAAAGGATTATTAAAGGAACGGGATGACCATGGGGATCATCGTTAATTCTCTGAAACACAATCCGCCCTTTTCACCTGCCAAACACATGCCCACTTCTCCTCTCTGGGGATAATAAAAACTAACCAGCGAACTGACAGAGGGCCTGACCCCCCCATCCACATCGACCACACACAAAAAAAAAACCGTACCCTCCAGCTACTAATTATAATGGTAACTTGCAAAATAACCCTGCATTTTAAAACAATGGAAAAATGGTGGTGGGATGACACTTAGAAGAATGGCTTCTTGTCAGTCTCCACAAACAAAAATAGGCAACACCAAGTCAGCTACTCCTCAGCATAGTTATGTCCGTCGCAGCCTTCTTGGGTTTCAGGAGGCACAAACAAAGGTTCTCACAATTATGGTGAAACGCTGAACACCTGCAAATAATTTTCAACGTAGTGGTTAATTGAAAAACTCTGCGGCATACTTCTTGGAACAAGCCAGTTACCTGTTCCCACGCAAAGACGAGTATAGAGAACCATGGTGGATTTCCAGCTGATGAAGTAAAGGATTATTAAAGGAACGGGATGACCATGGGGATCATCGTTAATTCTCTGAAACAGAATCCGCCCTTTTTACCTGCCAAACACATGCCCACTTCTCCTCTCTGGGGATAATAAAAACTAACCAGCGAACTGACAGAGCGTCTGACCCCCCCCCATCCAGATCAACCACACACACAAAAAAAAACCATACCCTCCAGCTACTAATTATAATGCTAACTTGCAAAATTTCCCTGCATTTTAAAACAATGGAAAAATGGTGGTGGGATGATACTTAGAAGAATGGCTTCTTGTCAGTCTCCACTGACAAAAATAGGCAACACCAAGTCAGCTACGCCTCAGCATAGTTATGTCCGTAGCAGCCATATTTGGTTTCAGTAGGCACATACACACATTATCACAATTATGGTGAAACGCTGAAAACCTGCAAAGGGTTTTCAACATACTGGTTCATTGAAAAGCTCTGAAGCATACTTCTTGGAACAAGCCAGTTATCTGTTCCCACGCAAAGAGGAGTATATAGAACCATGGTGGATTCCCAGCTCATGAAGCAAATGATTCTTAAAAGAACGGGATTACCATGCGGATCCTGTTTAATTCTCTGAAACAGATCCGCAGTTTACACCTGCCATACTAATACCCACTTCTCCTCTCTGGGGATAATAAAAACAAACCAGCGAACTGACAAAGGGACTGACCAACACATCCACACCGACCCCACAGGAAAAAAAAAAAAAAAACACCGTAGCCTCCTGCTAATAATTATAATTCTAACTTGCAAAATTTCCCTGCATTTTAAAACAATGGAAAAATGGTGGTGGGATGATACTTAGAAGAATGGCTTCTTGTCAGTGTCCACTAACAAAAATAGGCAACACCAAGTCAGCTACGCCTCAGCATAGTTATGTCCGTAGCAGCCATATTTGGTTTCAGTAGGCACATACACACGTTATCACAATTATGGTGAAACACTGAAAACCTGCAAAGGATTGTCAACATACTGGTTCATTGAAAAGCTCTGAGGCATACTTCTTGGAACAAGCCAGTGACCTGTTCCCACGCAAAGAGGAGTATATAGAACCATGGTGGATTCCCAGCTCATGAAGCAAAGGATTCTTAAAGGAACGGGATTACCATGCGGATCCTGTTTAATTCTCTGAAACAGATCCGCAGTTTTCACCTGCCATACTAATACCCACTTGTCCTCTCTGGGGATAATAAAAACAAACCAGCGAACTGACAAAGGGACTGACCAACACATCCACACCGACCCCACAGGAAAAAAAAAAAAAAAAAAACACCGTAGCCTCCAGCTACTAATTATAATGCTAACTTGCAAAATTTTCCTGCTTTTTTAAACAATGGAAAAATGATGGTGAGATGATAATTACAAGAATGGATTCTTGTCAGACTCCACTAACAAAAATAGGCAAAACCAAGTCAGCTACGCCTCAGCATAGTTATGTCCGTCGCAGCCTTCTTGGGTTTCAGGAGGCACAAACACACGTTATCACAATTATGGTGAAACGCTGAACACCTGCATATAATTTTCAACGTACTGGTTAATTGAAAAGCTCTGAGGCATACTTCTTGGAACTAGCCAGTTTCCTGTGCCCACGCATAGACAAATATATAGAACCATGGTGGATTTCCAGCTGATGAAGTAAAGGATTGTTAAAGGAACGGGATGACCATGGGTATCGTCGTTAATTCTCTGAAACAGAATCCGCCCTTTTCACCTGCCAAACACATGCCCACTTCTCCTCTCTGGGGATAATAAAAACTAACCAGCGAACTGACAGAGGGCCTGACCCCCACATCCACATCGACCACACACACACACAAAAAAACGTACCCTCCAGCTACTAATTATAATGCTAACTTGCAAAATTTCCCTGCATTTTAAAACAATGGAAAAATGGTGGTGGGATGATACTTAGAAGAATGGCTTCTTGTCAGTCTCTACTAAAAAAATAGGCAACACCAAGTCAGCTACTCCTCAGCATAGTTATGTCCGTCGCAGCCTTCTTGGGTTTCAGGAGGCACAAACAAAGGTTCTCACAATTATGGTGAAACGCTGAACCCTGCGAATAATTTTCAACGTAGTGGTTAATTGAAAAGCTCTGCGGCATACTTCTTGGAACTAGCCAGTTTCCTGTGCCCACGCATAGACAAGTATATAGAACCATGGTGGATTCCCAGTTCATGAAGCAAAGGATTCTTAAAGGAACGGGATTACCAGCGGATCCTGTTTAATTCTCTGAAACAGATCCGCAGTTTTCACCTGCCATACTAATACCCACTTCTCCTCTCTGGGGATAATAAAAACAAACCAGCGAACTGACAGAGGGCCTGACTAACACATCCACACCGACCCCACAGGAAAAAAAAAAAAAAAAAAAAAAACACCGTAGCCTCCAGCTACTAATTATAATGCTAACTTGCAAAATTTCCCTGCATTTTTAAACAATGGAAAAATGATGGTGAGATGATACTTACAAGAATGGATTCTTGTCAGTCTCCACTAACAAAAATAGGCAAAACCAAGTCAGCTACGCCTCAGCATAGTTATGTCCGTCGCAGCCTTCTTGGGTTTCAGGAGGAACAAACAAACGTTATCACAATTATGGTGAAACGCTGAACACCTGCAAATAATTTTCAACGTACTGGTTAATTGAAAAGCTCTGCGGCATACTTCTTGGAACAAGCCAGTTACCTGTTCCCACGCAAAGAGAAGTATATAGAACCATGGTGGATTTCCAGCTGATGAATTAAGGATTATTAAAGGAACGGGATGACCATGCGGATCATCGTTAATTCTCTGAAACAGAATCCGCCCTTTTCACCTGCCAAACACATGCCCACTTCTCCTCTCTGGGGATAATAAAAACTAACCAGCGAACTGACAGAGGGCCTGACCGCCCCCCCATCCACATCGACCACACACAAAAAAAAAAAAACCGTACCCACTAGCTACTAATTATAATGCTAACTTGCAAAATTTCCCTGCATTTTTAAACAATGGAAAAATGATGGTGAGATGATACTTACAAGAATGGATTCTTGTCAGTCTCCACTAACAAAAATAGGCAAAACCAAGTCAGCTACGCCTCAGCATAGTTATGTCCGTCGCAGCCTTCTTGGGTTTCAGGAGGAACAAACAAACGTTATCACAATTATGGTGAAACGCTGAACACCTGCAAATAATTTTCAACGTACTGGTTAATTGAAAAGCTCTGCGGCATACTTTTTGGAACAAGCCAGTTACCTGTTCCCACGCAAAGAGAAGTATATAGAACCATGGTGGATTTCCAGCTGATGAAGTAAAGGATTATTAAAGGAACGGGATGACCATGCGGATCATCGTTAATTCTCTGAAACAGAATCCGCCCTTTTCACCTGCCAAACACATGCCCACTTCTCCTCTCTGGGGATAATAAAAACTAACCAGCGAACTGACAGAGGGCCTGACCCCCCCCCCATCCACATCGACCACACACAAAAAAAAAAAAACCGCACCCTCCAGCTACTAATTATAATGCTAACTTGCAAAATTTCTCTGCATTTTAAAACAATGGAAAAATGGTGGTGGGATGATACTTAGAAGAATGGCTTCTTGTCAGTCTCCACTAACAAAAATAGGCAACACCAAGTCAGCTACTCCTCAGCATAGTTATGTCCGTCGCAGCCTTCTAGGGTTTCAGGAGGCACAAACAAAGGTTCTCACAATTATGGTGAAACGCTGAACACCTGCAAATAATTTTCAACGTAGTGGTTAATTGAAAAGCTCTGCGGCATACTTCTTGGAACAAGCCAGTTACCTGTTCCCACGCAAAGAGGAGTATAGAGAACCATGGTGGATTTCCAGCTGATGAAGTAAAGGATTATTAAAGGAACGGGATGACCATGGGGATCATCGTTAATTCTCTGAAACAGAATCCGCCCTTTTTACCTGCCAAACACATGCCCACTTCTCCTCTCTGGGGATAATAAAAACTAACCAGCGAACTGACAGAGGGTCTGACCCCCCCCCATCCAGATCGACCACACACACAAAAAAAAACCATACCCTCCAGCTACTAATTATAATGCTAACTTGCAAAATTTCCCTGCATTTTAAAACAATGGAAAAATGGTGGTGGGATGATACTTAGAAGAATGGCTTCTTGTCAGTCTCCACTGACAAAAATAGGCAACACCAAGTCAGCTACGCCTCAGCATAGTTATGTCCGTAGCAGCCATATTTGGTTTCAGTAGGCACATACACACATTATCACAATTATGGTGAAACGCTGAAAACCTGCAAAGGGTTTTCAACATACTGGTTCATTGAAAAGCTCTGAAGCATACTTCTTGGAACAAGCCAGTTATCTGTTCCCACGCAAAGAGGAGTATATAGAACCATGGTGGATTCCCAGCTCATGAAGCAAATGATTCTTAAAAGAACGGGATTACCATGCGGATCCTGTTTAATTCTCTGAAACAGATCCGCAGTTTACACCTGCCATACTAATACCCACTTCTCCTCTCTGGGGATAATAAAAAGAAACCAGCGAACTGACAAAGGGACTGACCAACACATCCACACCGACCCCACAGGAAAAAAAAAAAAAAAACACCGTAGCCTCCTGCTAATAATTATAATTCTAACTTGCAAAATTTCCCTGCATTTTAAAACAATGGAAAAATGGTGGTGGGATGATACTTAGAAGAATGGCTTCTTGTCAGTGTCCACTAACAAAAATAGGCAACACCAAGTCAGCTACGCCTCAGCATAGTTATGTCCGTAGCAGCCATATTTGGTTTCAGTAGGCACATACACACGTTATCACAATTATGGTGAAACACTGAAAACCTGCAAAGGATTGTCAACATACTGGTTCATTGAAAAGCTCTGAGGCATACTTCTTGGAACAAGCCAGTGACCTGTTCCCACGCAAAGAGGAGTATATAGAACCATGGTGGATTCCCAGCTCATGAAGCAAAGGATTCTTAAAGGAACGGGATTACCATGCGGATCCTGTTTAATTCTCTGAAACAGATCCGCAGTTTTCACCTGCCATACTAATACCCACTTGTCCTCTCTGGGGATAATAAAAACAAACCAGCGAACTGACAAAGGGACTGACCAACACATCCACACCGACCCCACAGGAAAAAAAAAAAAAAAAAAACACCGTAGCCTCCAGCTACTAATTATAATGCTAACTTGCAAAATTTTCCTGCTTTTTTAAACAATGGAAAAATGATGGTGAGATGATAATTACAAGAATGGATTCTTGTCAGACTCCACTAACAAAAATAGGCAAAACCAAGTCAGCTACGCCTCAGCATAGTTATGTCCGTCGCAGCCTTCTTGGGTTTCAGGAGGCACAAACACACGTTATCACAATTATGGTGAAACGCTGAACACCTGCATATAATTTTCAACGTACTGGTTAATTGAAAAGCACTGAGGCATACTTCTTGGAACTAGCCAGTTTCCTGTGCCCACGCATAGACAAATATATAGAACCATGGTGGATTTCCAGCTTATGAAGTAAAGGATTGTTAAAGGAACGGGATGACCATGGGTATCGTCGTTAATTCTCTGAAACAGAATCCGCCCTTTTCACCTGCCAAACACATGCCCACTTCTCCTCTCTGGGGATAATAAAAACTAACCAGCGAACTGACAGAGGGCCTGACCCCCACATCCACATCGACCACACACACACACAAAAAAACGTACCCTCCAGCTACTAATTATAATGCTAACTTGCAAAATTTCCCTGCATTTTAAAACAATGGAAAAATGGTGGTGGGATGATACTTAGAAGAATGGCTTCTTGTCAGTCTCTACTAAAAAAATAGGCAACACCAAGTCAGCTACTCCTCAGCATAGTTATGTCCGTCGCAGCCTTCTTGGGTTTCAGGAGGCACAAACAAAGGTTCTCACAATTATGGTGAAACGCTGAACCCTGCGAATAATTTTCAACGTAGTGGTTAATTGAAAAGCTCTGCGGCATACTTCTTGGAACTAGCCAGTTTCCTGTGCCCACGCATAGACAAGTATATAGAACCATGGTGGATTCCCAGTTCATGAAGCAAAGGATTCTTAAAGGAACGGGATTACCAGCGGATCCTGTTTAATTCTCTGAAACAGATCCGCAGTTTTCACCTGCCATACTAATACCCACTTCTCCTCTCTGGGGATAATAAAAACAAACCAGCGAACTGACAGAGGGCCTGACTAACACATCCACACCGACCCCACAGGAAAAAAAAAAAAAAAAAAAAAAACACCGTAGCCTCCAGCTACTAATTATAATGCTAACTTGCAAAATTTCCCTGCATTTTTAAACAATGGAAAAATGATGGTGAGATGATACTTACAAGAATGGATTCTTGTCAGTCTCCACTAACAAAAATAGGCAAAACCAAGTCAGCTACGCCTCAGCATAGTTATGTCCGTCGCAGCCTTCTTGGGTTTCAGGAGGAACAAACAAACGTTATCACAATTATGGTGAAACGCTGAACACCTGCAAATAATTTTCAACGTACTGGTTAATTGAAAAGCTCTGCGGCATACTTCTTGGAACAAGCCAGTTACCTGTTCCCACGCAAAGAGAAGTATATAGAACCATGGTGGATTTCCAGCTGATGAAGTAAAGGATTATTAAAGGAACGGGATGACCATGCGGATCATCGTTAATTCTCTGAAACAGAATCCGCCCTTTTCACCTGCCAAACACATGCCCACTTCTCCTCTCTGGGGATAATAAAAACTAACCAGCGAACTGACAGAGGGCCTGACCCCCCCCCCATCCACATCGACCACACACAAAAAAAAAAAAACCGTACCCACTAGCTACTAATTATAATGCTAACTTGCAAAATTTCCCTGCATTTTTAAACAATGGAAAAATGATGGTGAGATGATACTTACAAGAATGGATTCTTGTCAGTCTCCACTAACAAAAATAGGCAAAACCAAGTCAGCTACGCCTCAGCATAGTTATGTCCGTCGCAGCCTTCTTGGGTTTCAGGAGGAACAAACAAACGTTATCACAATTATGGTGAAACGCTGAACACCTGCAAATAATTTTCAACGTACTGGTTAATTGAAAAGCTCTGCGGCATACTTCTTGGAACAAGCCAGTTACCTGTTCCCACGCAAAGAGAAGTATATAGAACCATGGTGGATTTCCAGCTGATGAAGTAAAGGATTATTAAAGGAACGGGATGACCATGCGGATCATCGTTAATTCTCTGAAACAGAATCCGCCCTTTTCACCTGCCAAACACATGCCCACTTCTCCTCTCTGGGGATAATAAAAACTAACCAGCGAACTGACAGAGGGCCTGACCCCCCCCCCATCCACATCGACCACACACAAAAAAAAAAAAACCGCACCCTCCAGCTACTAATTATAATGCTAACTTGCAAAATTTCCCTGCATTTTAAAACAATGGAAAAATGGTGGTGGGATGATACTTAGAAGAATGGCTTCTTGTCAGTCTCCACTAACAAAAATAGGCAACACCAAGTCAGCTACTCCTCAGCATAGTTATGTCCGTCGCAGCCTTCTAGGGTTTCAGGAGGCACAAACAAAGGTTCTCACAATTATGGTGAAACGCTGAACACCTGCAAATAATTTTCAACGTAGTGGTTAATTGAAAAGCTCTGGGGCATACTTCTTGGAACAAGCCAGTTACCTGTTCCCACGCAAAGAGGAGTATATAGAACCATGGTGGATTTCCAGCTGATGAAGTAAAGGATTATTAAAGGAACGGGATGACCATGGGGATCATCGTTAATTCTCTGAAACAGAATCCGCCCTTTTCACCTGCCAAACACATGCCCACTTCTCCTCTCTGGGGATAATAAAAACTAACCAGCGAACTGACAGAGGGCCTGACCCCACCCCATCCGCATCGACCACACACACAAAAAAAACCGTACCCTCCAGCTACTAATTATAATGCTAACTTGCAAAATTTCCCTGCATTTTAAAACAATGGAAAAATGGTGGTGGGATCATACTTAGAAGAATGGCTTCTTGTCAGTCTCCACTAACAAAAATAGGCAACACCAAGTCAGCTACTCCTCAGCATAGTTATGTCCGTCGCAGCCTTCTTGGGTTTCAGGAGGCACAAACACACGTTATCACAATTATGGTGAAACGCTGAACACCTGCAAATAATTTTCAACGTAGTGGTTAATTGAAAAGCTCTGCGGCATACTTCTTGGAACAAGCCAGTTACCTGTTCCCACGCAAAGAGGAGTATAGAGAACCATGGTGGATTCCCAGCTAATGAAGCAAATGATTCTTAAAGGAACGGGATTACCATGCGGATCCTGTTTAATTCTCTGAAACAGATCCGCAGTTTACACCTGCCATACTAATACCCACTTCTCCTCTCTGGGGATAATAAAAACAAACCAGCGAACTGACAAAGGGACTGACCAACACATCCACACCGACCACACAGGAAAAAAAAAAAAAAAACACCGTAGCCTCCAGCTACTAATTATAATGCTAACTTGCAAAATTTCCCTGCATTTTAAAACAATGGAAAAATGATGGTGAAATGATACTTACAAGAATGGATTCTTGTCAGACTCCACTAACAAAAATAGGCAAAACCAAGTCAGCTACGCCTCCGCATAGTTATGTCCGTCGCAGCCTTCTTGGGTTTCAGGAGGCACAAACAAACGTTATCACAATTATGGTGAAACGCTGAACACCTGCAAATAATTTTCAACGTAATTGTTATTTGAAAAGCTCTGCGGCATACTTCTTGGAACAAGCCAGTTACCTGTTCCCATGCAAAGAGGAGTATATAGAACCATGGTGGATTTCCAGCTGATGAAGTAAAGGATTATTAAAGGAACGGGATGACCATGGGGATCATCGTTAATTCTCTGAAACTGAATCCCCCCTTTTCACCTGCTAAACACATGCCCACTTCTCCTCTCTGGGGATAATAAAAAACTAACCAGCGAACTGACAGAGGGCCTGACCCCCACCATCCACATCGACCACACACACAAAAAAAAAACCGTACCCTCCAGCTACTAATTATAATGCTAACTTGCAAAATTTCCCTGCATTTTAAAACAATGGAATAATGGTGGTGGGATGATACTTAGAAGATTGGCTTCTTGTCAGTCTCCACTAACAAAAATAGGCAACACCAAGTCAGCTACTCCTCAGCATAGTTATGTCCGTAGCAGCCTTCTTGGGTTTCAGGAGGCACAAACAAAGGTTCTCACAATTATGGTGAAACGCTGAACACCTGCAAATAATTTTCAACGAAGTGGTTAATTGAAAAGCTCTGCGGCATAGTTCTTGGAACAAGCCAGTTACCTGATCCCACGCAAAGAGGAGTATATAGAACCATGGTGGATTTCCAGCTGATGAAGCAAAGGATTATTATTTTTTTTTTTTTTGAGACAGAGTCTCACTCTGTTGCCCAGGCTAGAGTGAGTGCCGTGGCGTTAGCCTAGCTCACAGCAACCTCAAACTCCTGAGCTCAAGCGATCCTCCTGTCTCAGCCTCCCGAGTAGCTGGGACTACAGGCATGCACCACCATGCCCGGCTAATTTTTTCTATATATATATTTTTAGCTGTCCATATAATTTCTTTCTATTTTTAGTAGAGATGGGGTCTCGCTCTTGCTCAGGCTGGTCTCGAACTCTTGAGCTCAAACGATCCGCCCACCTCGGCCTCCCAGAGTGCTAGGATTACAGGCGTGAGCCACCGCGCCCGGCCAGCAAAGGATTATTAAAGGAACGGGATGACCATGGGAATCATCGTTAATTCCCTGAAAAAGAATCCGCCCTTTTGACCTGCCAAACACATGCCCACTTCTCCTCTCTGGGGATAATAAAAACTAACCAGCGAACTGACAGAGGGCCTGACCCCCCCATCCACATCGACCACACACACACAAAAAAAAACCGTACCCTCCAGCTACTAATTATAATGCTAACTTGCAAAATTTCCCTGCATTTTAAAACAATGGAAAAATGGTGGTGGGATGATACTTAGAAGAATGGGTTCTTGTCAGTCTCCACTAACAAAAATAGGCAACACCAAGTCAGCTACTCCTCAGCATAGCTATGTCCATCGCAGCATTCTTGGGTTTCAGGAGGCACAAACAAACGTTATCACAATTATGGTGAAACGCTGAAAACCTGCAAAGGATTGTCAACATACTGGTTAATTGAAAAGCTCTGAGGCATACTTCTTGGAACAAGCCAGTTACCTGTTCCCACGCAAAGAGGAGTATATAGAACCATGGTGGATTCCCAGCTCATGAAGCAAAGGATTCTTAAAGGAACGGGATTGCCATGCGGATCCTGTTTAATTCTCTGAAACAGATCCGCAGTTTTCACCTGCCATACTAATACCCACTTCTCCTCTCTGGGGATAATAAAAACAAACCAGCGAACTGACAGAGGGCCTGACCAACACATCCACACCGACCCCACAGGAAAAAAAAAAAAAAAAAACACCGTAGCCTCCAGCTACTAATTATAATGCTAACTTGCAAGATTTTCCTGCATTTTTAAACAATGGAAAAATGATGGTGAGATGATACTTAGAAGAATGGATACTTGTCAGACTCCACTAACAAAAATAGGCAAAACCAAGTCAGCTACTCCTCAGCATAGTTATGTCCGTCGCAGCCTTCTTGGGTTTCAGGAGGCACAAACAAAGGTTCTCACAATTATGGTGAAACGCTGAACATCTGCAAATAATTTTCAACGTAGTGGTTAAGTGAAAAGCTCTGCGGCATACTTCTTGGAACAAGGCAGTTACCTGTTCCCACACAAAGAGGAGTATATAGAACCATGGTGGATTTCCAGCTGATGAAGTAAAGGATTATTAAAGGAACGGGATGACCATGGGGATCATCCTTAATTCTCTGAAACAGAATCCGCCCTTTTCACCTGCCAAACACATGCCCACTTCTCCTCTCTGGGGATAATAAAAACTAACCAGCGAACTGACAGAGGGCCTGACCCCCCCCATCCACATCGACCACACACACAAAAAAAAACCGTATCCTCCAGCTACTAATTATAATGCTAACTTGCAAAATTTCCTACATTTTAAAACAATGGAAAAATGGTGGTGGGATCATACTTAGAAGAATGGCTTCTTGTCTGTCTCCACTAACAAAAATAGGCAACACCACGTCAGCTACTCCTCAGCATAGTTATGTCCGTCGCAGCCTTCTTGGTTTTCAGGAGGGACATACAAACGTTATCAAAATTATGGTGAAACGCTGAAAACCTGCAAATAATTTTCAACGTACTGGTTAATTTGAAAACTCTAAAGCATAATTCTTGGAACAAGCTAGGTACCTGTGCCCACGCATAAAGGAGTATATAGAAACATGGTGGAATCCCAGCTGATGAAGCAAAGGATTCTTAAAGGAATGAGATGACCATGCGGATCCTGTTTAATTCTCTGAAACAGAATCCGCACTTTTCACCTGCCAAACACATGCCCACTACTCTTCTCTGGGGATAATAAAAACTAACCAGCGATCTGACAGAGGGCCTGAACACCCATCCTGACCGACCCCCCAAAACAAAAAAGGACCCTCCAGCTACTAATTATAATGCCAATTTGCAAAATTTCCCTGCATTTTTAAACAATGGAGAAATGATGGTGGGATCATACTTAGAAGAATGGCTTCTTGTCAGTCTCCACTGACAAAAATAGGCAACACCAAATCAGCTACGCCTCAGCATAGTTATGTCCGTAGCAGCCATATTTGGTTTCAGTAGGCACATACACACGTTATGACAATTATGGTCAAACGCTGAACACCTGCAAAGGATTTTCAACATACTGGTTCATTGAAAAGCTCTGAGGCATACTTCTTGGAACAAGCCAGTTACCTGTTCCCACGCAAAGAGGAGTATATAGAACCATGGTGGATTCCCAGCTCATGAAGCAAAGGATTCTTAAAGGAACGGGATTACCATGCGGATCCTGTTTAATTCTCTGAAACAGATCCGCAGTTTTCACCTGCCATACTAATACCCACGTCTCCTCTCTGGGGATAATAAAAACAAACCAGCGAACTGACAGAGGGCCTGACGAACACATCCACACCGACCCCACAGGAAAAAAAAAAAAAAAACACCGTAGCCTCCAGCTACTAATTATAATGCTAACTTGCAAAATTTCCCTGCATTTTAAAACAATGGAAAAATGGTGGTGGGATGATACTTAGAAGAAAGTCTTCTTGTCAGTCTCCACTAACAAAAATAGGCAAAACCAAGTCAGCTACTCCTCAGCATAGTTATGTCCGTCGCAGCCTTCTTGGGTTTCAGGAGGCACAAACAAAGGTTCTCACAATTATGGTGAAACGCTGAACACCTGCAAATAATTTTCAATGTAGTGGTTAATTGAAAAGCTCTGCGGCATACTTCTTGGAACAAGGCAGTTGCCTGATCCCACGCAAAGAGGAGTATATAGAACCATGGTGGATTTCCAGATGATGAAGTAAAGGATTATTAAAGGAACAGGAAGACCATGGGGATCATCGTTAATTCTCTGAAACAGAATCCGCCCTTTTCACCTGCCAAACACATGCCCACTTCTCCTCTCTGGGGATAATAAAAACTAACCAGCGAACTGACAGAGGGCCTGACCCCCACCATCCACATCGACCACACACAAAAAAAAACCGTACCCTCCAGCTACTAATTATAATGCTAACTTGCAATATTTCCCTGCATTTTAAAACAATGGAAAAATGTTGGTGGGATGATACTTAGAAGAATGGCTTCTTGTCAGTCTCCACTAACAAAAATAGGCAACACCAAGTCAGCTACTCCTCAGCATAGTTATGTCCGTCGCAGCCTTCTAGGGTTTCAGGAGGCACAAAAAAGGTTCTCACCATTATGGTAAAATGCTGAACACCTGCAAATAATTTTCAACGTAGTGGTTAATTGAAAAGCTCTGCGGCATACTTCTTGGAACAAGCCAGTTACCTGTTCCCACGCAAAGAGGAGTATATAGAACCATGGTGGATTTCCAGCTGATGAAGTAAAGTATTATTAAAGGAACGGGATGACCATGGGGATCATCGTTAATTCTCTGAAACAGAATCCGCCCTTTTCACCTGCCAAACACATGCCCACTTCTCCTCTCTGAGGATAATAAAAACTAACCAGCCACCTGACAGAGGGCCTGACCCCCCCATCCACATCGACCACACACACACAAAAAATAAAACCGTACCCTCCAGCTACTAATTATAATGCTAACTTGCAAAATTTCCCTGCATTTTAAAACAATGGAAAAATGGTGGTGGGATGATACTTAGAAGAATGGCTTCTTGTCAGTCTCCACTAACAAAAATAGGCAACACCAAGTCAGCTACTCCTCAGCATAGTTATGTCCGTCGCAGCCTTCTTCGGTTTCAGGAGGCAGAAACAAAGGTTCTCACAATTATGGTGAAACGCTGAACACCTTCAAATAATTTTCAACGTAGTGGGTAATTGAAAAGCTCTGAGGCATACTTCTTGGAACTAGCCAGTTACCTGTTCCCACGCAAAGAGGAGTATATAGAACCATGGTGGATTCCCAGCTCATGAAGTAAAGGATTATTAAAGGAACGGGATTACCATGCGGATCCTGTTTAATTCTCTGAAACAGATCCGCAGTTTTCACCTGCCATACTAATACCCACTTCTCATCTCTGGGGATAATAAAAACAAACCAGGGAACTGACAGAGGGCCTGACCAACACATCCACACCGACCCCACAGGAAAAAAAAAAAAAAAAAACGCCGTAGCCTCCAGCTACTAATTATAATGCTAACTTGCAAAATTTTCCTGCATTTTTAAACAATGGAAAAATGATGGTGAGATGATACTTAGAAGAATGGATACTTGTCAGACTCCACTAACAAAAATAGGCAAAACCAAGTCAGCTACTCCTCAGCATAGTTATGTCCGTCGCAGCCTTCTTGGGTTTCAGGAGGCACAAACAAAGGTTCTCACAATTATGGTGAAACGCTGAACATCTGCAAATAATTTTCAACGTAGTGGTTAATTGAAAAGCTCTGCGGCATACTTCTTGGAACAAGGCAGTTACATGTTCCCACGCAAAGAGGAGTATAGAGAACCATGGTGGATTTCCAGCTGATGAAGTAAAGGATTATTAAAGGAACGGGATGACCATGGGGATCATCATTAATTCTCTGAAACAGAAACCGCCCTTTTCACCTGCCAAACACATGCCCACTTCTCCTCTCTGGGGATAATAAAAACTAACCAGCGAACTGACAGAGGGCCTGACCCCCACCATCCACATGGACCACACACAAAAAAAAAAACCGTACCCTCCATCTACTAATTATAATGCTAACTTGCAAAATTTCCCTGCATTTTAAAACAATGGAAAAATGGTGGTGGGATGATACTTAGAAGAATGGCTTCTTGTCAGTCTCCACTAACAAAAATAGGCAACACCAAGTCAGCTACTCCTCAGCATAGCTATGTCCATCGCAGCCTTCTTGGGTTTCAGGAGGCACAAACAAACGTTATCACAATTATGGTGAAACGCTGAACACCTGCAAATAATTTTCAACGTAGTGGTTAATTGAAAAGCTCTGCCGCATACTTCTTGGAACAAGCCAGTTACCTGTAACCACGCAAAGAGGAGTATAGAGAACCATGGTGGATTTCCAGCTGATGAAGTAAAGGATTATTAAAGGAACGGGATGACCATGGGGATCATCGTTAATTCTCTGAAACAGAATCCGCCCTTTTCACCTGCCAAACACATGCCCACTTCTCCTCTCTGGGGATAATAAAAACTAACCAGCGAACTGACAGAGGGCCTGACCCCCCCCATCCACATCGACCACACACACAAAAAAAAAACCGTACCCTCCAGCTACTAATTATAATGCTAACTTGCAAAATTTCCCTGCATTTTAAAACAATGGAAAAATGGTGGTGGGATGATACTTAGAAGAATGGCTTCTTGTCAGTCTCCACTAACAAAAATAGGCAACACCAAGTCAGCTACTCCTCAGCATAGTTATGTCCGTCGCAGCCTTCTTGGGTTTCAGGAGGGACATACAAACGTTATCAAAATTATGGTGAAACGCTGAAAACCTGCAAATAATTTTCAACGTACTGGTTAATTTGAAAACTCTCCAGCATAATTCTTGGAACAAGCCAGGTACCTGTGCCCACGCATAGAGGAGTATATAGAAACATGGTGGAATCCCAGCTGATGAAGCAAAGGATTCTTAAAGGAATGAGATGACCATGGGGATCCTGTTTAATTCTCTGAAACAGAATCCGCACTTTTCACCTTCCAAACACATGCCCACTACTCTTCTCTGGGGATAATAAAAACAAACCAGCGATCTGACAGAGGGGCTGAACACCCATCCTGACCGACCCCACAAAACAAAAAAGTACCCTCCAGCTACTAATTATAACCCCAATTTGCAAAATTTCCCTGCTTTTTTAAACAATGGAGAAATGATGGTGGGATGATACTTAGAAGAATGGCTTCTTGTCAGTCTCCACTGACAAAAATAGGCAACACCAAGTCAGCTACGCCTCAGCATAGTTATGTCCATAGCAGCCATATTTGGTTTCAGTAGGCACATACACACGTTATCACAATTATGGTGAAACGCTGAAAACCTGCAAAGGATTGTCAACATACTGGTTAATTGAAAAGCTCTGAGGCATACTTCTTGGAACTAGCCAGTTTCCTGTGCCCACGCATAGACAAGTATATAGAACCATGGTGGATTCCCAGCCTCATGAAGCAAAGGATTCTTAAAGGAACGGGATTACCATGCGGATCCTGTTTAATTCTCCGAAACAGATCCGCAGTTTTCACCTGCCATACTAATACCCACTTCTCCTCTCTGGGGATAATAAAAACCAACCGGGGAACTGACAGAGGGCCTGACCAACACATCCACACCGACCCCACAGGAAAAAAAAAAAAAAAAAACACCGTAGCCTCCAGCTACTAATTATAATGCTAACTTGCAAAATTTCCCTGCATTTTAAAACAATGGAAAATTGGTGGTGGGATGATACTTAGAAGAATGGCTTCTTGTCAGTCTCCACTAACAAAAATAGGCAACACCAAGTCAGCTACTCCTCAGCATAGTTATGTCCGTCGCAGCCTTCTTGGTTTTCAGGAGGCACAAACAAAGGTTCTCACAATTATGGTGAAACGCTGAACACCTGCAAATAATTTTCATTATAGTGGTTAATTGAAAAGCTCTGCGGCATACTTCTTGGAACAAGGCAGTTACCTGATCCCACGCAAAGAGGAGTATATAGAACCATGGTGGATTTCCAGCTGATGAAGTAAAGGATTATTAAAGGAACGGGAAGACCATGGGGATCATCGTTAATTCTCTGAAACAGAATCCGCCCTTTTCACCTGCCAAACACATGCCCACTTCTCCTCTCTGGGGATAATAAAAACTAACCAGCGAACTGACAGAGGGCCTGACCCCCACCATCCACATCGACCACACACAAAAAAAAACCGTACCCTCCAGCTACTAATTATAATGCTAACTTGCAAAATTTCCCTGCATTTTAAAACAATGGAAAAATGGTGGTGGGATGATACTTAGAAGAATGGCTTCTTGTCAGTCTCCACTAACAAAAATAGGCAACACCAAGTCAGCTACTCCTCAGCATAGTTATGTCCGTTGCAGCCTTCTTGGGTTTCAGGAGGCACAAACACACGTTATCACAATTATGGTGAAACACTGAACACCTGCATATAATTTTCAACGTAGTGGTTAATTGAAAAGCTCTGCGGCATACTTCTTGGAACAAGCCAGTTACCTGTTCCCACGCAAAGAGGAGTATATAGAACCATGGTGGATTTCCAGCTGATGAAGTAAAGGATTATTAAAGGAAAGGGATGACCATGGGGATCATCGTTAATGCTCTGAAACAGAATCCGCCCTTTTCACCTGCCAAACACATGCCCACTTCTCCTCTCTGGGGATAATAAAAACTAACCAGCGAACTGACAGAGGGCCTGACCTCCCCATCCACATCGACCACACACACAAAAAAAAAACCGTACCCTCCAGCTACTAATTATAATGCTAACTTGCAAAATTTCCCTGCATTTTAAAACAATGGAAAAATGGTGGTGAGATCATACTTAGAAGAATGGCTTCTTGTCAGTCTCCACTAACAAAAATAGGCAACACCAAGTCAGCTACTCCTCAGCATAGTTATGTCCGTCGCAGCCTTCCTGGGTTTCAGGAGGGACATACAAATGTTATCAAAATTATGGTGAAACGCTGAAAACCTGCAAATAATTTTCAACGTACTGGTTAATTTGAAAACTCTCCAGCATAATTCTTGGAACAAGCCAGGTACCTGTGCCACGCATAAAGGAGTATATAGAAACATGGTGGAATCCCAGCTGATGAAGCAAAGGATTCTTAAAGGAATCAGATGACCATGCGGATCCTGTTTAATTCTCTCAAACAGAATCCGCACTTTTCACCTGCCAAACACATGACCACTACTATTCTCTGGGGATAATAAAAACAAACCAGCGATCTGACAGAGGGCCTGAACACCCATCCTGACCGACCCCACAAAACAAAAAAGGACCCTCCAGCTACTAATTATTATGCCAATTTGCAAAAATTCCCTGCATTTTTAAACAATGGAGAAATGATGGAGGGATGATACTTAGAAGAATGGCTTCTTGTCAGTCTCCACTGACAAAAATAGGCAACACCAAGTCAGCTACGCCTCAGCATACTTATGTCCGTAGCAGCCATATTTGGTTTCAGTAGGCACATACACACGTTATCACAATTATGGTGAAACGCTGAAAACCTGCAAAGGATTGTCAACATACTGGTTCATTGAAAAGCTCTGAGGCATACTTCTTGGAACAAGCCAGTTACCTGTTCCCACGCAAAGAGGAGTATATAGAACCATGGTGGATTCCCAGCTCATGAAGCAAAGGATTCTTAAAGGAACGGGATTACCATGCGGATCCTGTTTAATTCTCTGAAACAGATCCGCAGTTTTCACCTGCCATACTAATACCAACTTCTCCTCTCTGGGGATAACAAAAACCAACCGGGGAACTGACAGAGGGCCTGACCAACACATTCACACCGACCCCACAGGAAAAAAAAAAAAAAACACCGTAGCCTCCTGCTAATAATTATAATGCTAACTTGCAAAATTTTCCTGCATTTTTAAAAAATGGAAAAATGATGGTTAGATGATACTTACAAGAATGAATTCTGGTCAGTCTCCACTAACAAAAATAGGCAAAACCAAGTCAGCTACGCCTCAGCATAGTTATGTCCGTCGCAGCCTTCTTGGGTTTCAGGAGGCACAAACAAACGTTATCACAATTATGGTGAAACGCTGAACACCTGCAAATAATTTTCAACGTACTGGTTAATTGAAAAGCTCTGTGGCATACTTCTTGGAACAAGGCAGTTACCTGTTCCCACGCAAAGAGGAGTATAGAGAACCATGGTGGATTTCCAGCTGATGAAGTAAAGGATTATTAAAGGAACGGGATGACCATGGGGATCATCGTTAATTCTCTGAAACAGAATCCGCCCTTTTCACCTGCCAAACACATGCCCACTTCTCCGCTCTGGGGATAATAAAAACTAACCAGCGAACTGACAGAGGGCCTGACCCCCACCATCCACATCGACCACACACAAAAAAAAACCGTACCCTCCAGCTACTAATTATAATGCTAACTTGCAAAATTTCCCTGCATTTTAAAACAATGGAAAAATGGTGGTGGGATGATACTTAGAAGAATGGCTTCTTGTCAGTCTCCACTAACAAAAATAGGCAACACCAAGTCAGCTACTGCTCAGCATAGTTATGTCCGTCGCAGCTTTCTTGGGTTTCAGGAGGCACAAACAAAGGTTCTCACAATTATGGTGAAACGCTGAACACCTGCAAATAATTTTCAACGTAGTGGTTAATTGAAAAGCTCTGCGGCATACTTCTTGGAACAAGGCAGTTACCTGTTCCCACGCAAAGAGGAGTATAGAGAACCATGGTGGATTTCCAGCTGATGAAGTAAAGGATTATTAAAGGAACGGGATGACCATGGGGATCATCGTTAATTCTCTGAAACAGAATCCGCCCTTTTCACCTGCCAAACACATGCCCACTTCTCCTCTCTGGGGATAATAAAAACTAACCAGCGAACTGACAGAGGGCCTGACCCCCCCCATCCACATCGACCACACACACAAAAAAAACCGTACCCTCCAGCTACTAATTATAATGCTAACTTGCAAAATTTCCCTGCATTTTAAAACAATGGAAAAATGGTGGTGGGATGATACTTAGAAGAATGGCTTCTTGTCAGTCTCCACTAACAAAAATAGGCAACACCAAGTCAGCTACTCCTCAGCATAGTTATGTCCGTCGCAGCCTTCTTGGGTTTCAGGAGGCACAAACACACGTTATCACAATTATGGTGAAACGCTGAACACCTGCAAATAATTTTCAACGTACTGGTTAATTGAAAAGCTCTGCGGCATACTTCTTGGAACAAGCCAGTTACCTGTTCCCAGGTAAACAGGAGTATATAGAACCATGGTGGATTTCCAGCTGATGAAGTAAAGGATTATTAAAGGAACGGGATGACCATGGGGATCATCGTTAATTCTCTGAAACAGAATCCGCCCTTTTCACCTGCCAAACACATGCCCACTTCTCCTCTCTGGGGATAATAAAAACTAACCAGCGAACTGACAGAGGGCCTGACCCCCACCATCCACATCGACTACACAAAAAAAAAAAAACCGTACCCTCCAGCTACTAATTATAATGCTAACTTGCAAAATTTCCCTGCATTTTAAAACAATGGAAAAATGGTGGTGGGATCATACTTAGAAGAATGGCTTCTTGTCTGTCTCCACTAACAAAAATAGGCAACACCAAGTCAGCTACTCCTCAGCATAGTTATCTCCGTCGCAACCTTCTTGGGTTTCAGGAGGGACATACAAACGTTATCAAAATTATGGTGAAACGCTGAAGACCTGCAAATAATTTTCAACGTAGTAGTTAATTGAAAAGCTCTGCGATATACTTCTTGGAACAAGCCAGTTACCTGTTCCCACGCAAAAAGGAGTATATAGAACCATGGTGGAATCCCAGCTGATGAAGCAAAGGATTCTTAAAGGAATGAGATGACCATGCCCATCCTGTTTAATTCTCTGAAACAGAATCCGTACTTTTCACCTGCCAAACACATGCCCACTACTCTTCTCTGGGGATAATAAAAACAAACCAGCGATCTGACAGAGGGCCTGAACACCCATCTTGACCGACCCCACAAAACAAAAAAGTACCCTCCAGCTACTAATTATAATGCCAATTTGCAAAATTTCCCTGCATTTTTTAAACAATGGAGAAATGATGGTGGGATGATACTTAGAAGAATGGCTTCTTGCAGTCTCCACTGACAAAAGTAGGCAACACCAAGTCAGCTACGCCTCAGCATAGTTATGTCCGTAGCAGCCATATTTGGTTTCAGTAGGCACATACACACGTTATCACAATTATGGTGAAACGCTGAAAACCTGCAAAGGATTGTCAACATACTGGTTCATTGAAAAGCTCTGAGGCATACTTCTTGGAACAAGCCAGTTACCTGTTCCCACGCAAAGAGGAGTATATAGAACCATGGTGGATTCCCAGCTCATGAAGCAAAGGATTCTTAAAGGAACGGGATTACCATGCGGATCCTGTTTAATTCTGTGAAACAGATCCGCAGTTTTCACCTGCCATACTAATACCCAATTGTCCTCTCTGGGGATAATAAAAACAAACCAGCGAACGGACAGAGGGCCTGACCAACACATCCACACCGACACCACAGGAAAAAAAAAAAAAAGAAACACCGTAGCCTCCAGCTACTAATTATAATGCTAACTTGCAAAATTTTCCTGCTTTTTTAAACAATGGAAAAATGATGGTGAGATGATAATTACAAGAATGGATTCTTGTCAGACTCCACTAACAAAAATAGGCAAAACCAAGTCAGCTACGCCTCAGCATACTTATGTCCGTAGCAGCCATATTTGGTTTCAGTAGGCACATACACACGTTATCACAATTATGGTGAAACGCTGAAAACCTGCAAAGGATTGTCAACATACTGGTTCATTGAAAAGCTCTGAGGCATACTTCTTGGAACAAGCCAGTTACCTGTTCCCACGCAAAGAGGAGTATATAGAACCATGGTGGATTCCCAGCTCATGAAGCAAAGGATTCTTAAAGGAACGGGATTACCATGCGGATCCTGTTTAATTCTCTGAAACAGATCCGCAGTTTTCACCTGCCATACTAATACCAACTTCTCCTCTCTGGGGATAACAAAAACCAACCGGGGAACTGACAGAGGGCCTGACCAACACATTCACACCGACCCCACAGGAAAAAAAAAAAAAAACACCGTAGCCTCCTGCTAATAATTATAATGCTAACTTGCAAAATTTTCCTGCATTTTTAAAAAATGGAAAAATGATGGTTAGATGATACTTACAAGAATGAATTCTGGTCAGTCTCCACTAACAAAAATAGGCAAAACCAAGTCAGCTACGCCTCAGCATAGTTATGTCCGTCGCAGCCTTCTTGGGTTTCAGGAGGCACAAACAAACGTTATCACAATTATGGTGAAACGCTGAACACCTGCAAATAATTTTCAACGTACTGGTTAATTGAAAAGCTCTGTGGCATACTTCTTGGAACAAGGCAGTTACCTGTTCCCACGCAAAGAGGAGTATAGAGAACCATGGTGGATTTCCAGCTGATGAAGTAAAGGATTATTAAAGGAACGGGATGACCATGGGGATCATCATTAATTCTCTGAAACAGAATCCGCCCTTTTCACCTGCCAAACACATGCCCACTTCTCCGCTCTGGGGATAATAAAAACTAACCAGCGAACTGACAGAGGGCCTGACCCCCACCATCCACATCGACCACACACAAAAAAAAACCGTACCCTCCAGCTACTAATTATAATGCTAACTTGCAAAATTTCCCTGCATTTTAAAACAATGGAAAAATGGTGGTGGGATGATACTTAGAAGAATGGCTTCTTGTCAGTCTCCACTAACAAAAATAGGCAACACCAAGTCAGCTACTGCTCAGCATAGTTATGTCCGTCGCAGCTTTCTTGGGTTTCAGGAGGCACAAACAAAGGTTCTCACAATTATGGTGAAACGCTGAACACCTGCAAATAATTTTCAACGTAGTGGTTAATTGAAAAGCTCTGCGGCATACTTCTTGGAACAAGGCAGTTACCTGTTCCCACGCAAAGAGGAGTATAGAGAACCATGGTGGATTTCCAGCTGATGAAGTAAAGGATTATTAAAGGAACGGGATGACCATGGGGATCATCGTTAATTCTCTGAAACAGAATCCGCCCTTTTCACCTGCCAAACACATGCCCACTTCTCCTCTCTGGGGATAATAAAAACTAACCAGCGAACTGACAGAGGGCCTGACCCCCCCCATCCACATCGACCACACACACAAAAAAAACCGTACCCTCCAGCTACTAATTATAATGCTAACTTGCAAAATTTCCCTGCATTTTAAAACAATGGAAAAATGGTGGTGGGATGATACTTAGAAGAATGGCTTCTTGTCAGTCTCCACTAACAAAAATAGGCAACACCAAGTCAGCTACTCCTCAGCATAGTTATGTCCGTCGCAGCCTTCTTGGGTTTCAGGAGGCACAAACACACGTTATCACAATTATGGTGAAACGCTGAACACCTGCAAATAATTTTCAACGTACTGGTTAATTGAAAAGCTCTGCGGCATACTTCTTGGAACAAGCCAGTTACCTGTTCCCAGGTAAACAGGAGTATATAGAACCATGGTGGATTTCCAGCTGATGAAGTAAAGGATTATTAAAGGAACGGGATGACCATGGGGATCATCGTTAATTCTCTGAAACAGAATCCGCCCTTTTCACCTGCCAAACACATGCCCACTTCTCCTCTCTGGGGATAATAAAAACTAACCAGCGAACTGACAGAGGGCCTGACCCCCACCATCCACATCGACTACACAAAAAAAAAAAAAACCGTACCCTCCAGCTACTAATTATAATGCTAACTTGCAAAATTTCCCTGCATTTTAAAACAATGGAAAAATGGTGGTGGGATCATACTTAGAAGAATGGCTTCTTGTCTGTCTCCACTAACAAAAATAGGCAACACCAAGTCAGCTACTCCTCAGCATAGTTATCTCCGTCGCAACCTTCTTGGGTTTCAGGAGGGACATACAAACGTTATCAAAATTATGGTGAAACGCTGAAGACCTGCAAATAATTTTCAACGTAGTAGTTAATTGAAAAGCTCTGCGATATACTTCTTGGAACAAGCCAGTTACCTGTTCCCACGCAAAGAGGAGTATATAGAACCATGGTGGAATCCCAGCTGATGAAGCAAAGGATTCTTAAAGGAATGAGATGACCATGCCCATCCTGTTTAATTCTCTGAAACAGAATCCGTACTTTTCACCTGCCAAACACATGCCCACTACTCTTCTCTGGGGATAATAAAAACAAACCAGCGATCTGACAGAGGGCCTGAACACCCATCTTGACCGACCCCACAAAACAAAAAAGTACCCTCCAGCTACTAATTATAATGCCAATTTGCAAAATTTCCCTGCATTTTTTAAACAATGGAGAAATGATGGTGGGATGATACTTAGAAGAATGGCTTCTTGCAGTCTCCACTGACAAAAGTAGGCAACACCAAGTCAGCTACGCCTCAGCATAGTTATGTCCGTAGCAGCCATATTTGGTTTCAGTAGGCACATACACACGTTATCACAATTATGGTGAAACGCTGAAAACCTGCAAAGGATTGTCAACATACTGGTTCATTGAAAAGCTCTGAGGCATACTTCTTGGAACAAGCCAGTTACCTGTTCCCACGCAAAGAGGAGTATATAGAACCATGGTGGATTCCCAGCTCATGAAGCAAAGGATTCTTAAAGGAACGGGATTACCATGCGGATCCTGTTTAATTCTGTGAAACAGATCCGCAGTTTTCACCTGCCATACTAATACCCAATTGTCCTCTCTGGGGATAATAAAAACAAACCAGCGAACGGACAGAGGGCCTGACCAACACATCCACACCGACACCACAGGAAAAAAAAAAAAAAGAAACACCGTAGCCTCCAGCTACTAATTATAATGCTAACTTGCAAAATTTTCCTGCTTTTTTAAACAATGGAAAAATGATGGTGAGATGATAATTACAAGAATGGATTCTTGTCAGACTCCACTAACAAAAATAGGCAAAACCAAGTCAGCTACGCCTCAGCATAGTTATGTCCGTCGCAGCCTTCTTGGGTTTCAGGAGGCACAAACACACGTTATCACAATTATGGTGAAACGCTGAACACCTGCAAATAATTTTCAACGTACTGGTTAATTGAAAAGCTCTGAGGCATACTTCTTGGAACTAGCCAGTTTCCTGTGCCCACGCATAGACAAATATATAGAACCATGGTGGATTTCCAGCTGATGAAGTAAAGGATTATTAAAGGAACGGGATGACCATGGGGATCATCGTTAATTCTCTGAAACAGAATCCGCCCTTTTCACCTGCCAAACACATGCCCACTTCTCCTCTCTGGGGATAATAAAAACTAACCAGCGAACTGACAGAGGGCCTGACCCCCACATCCACATCGACCACACACACAAAAAAAAAACCGTACCCTCCAGCTACTAATTATAATGCTAACTTGCAATATTTCCCTGCATTTTAAAACAATGGAAAAATGGTGGTGGGATGATACTTAGAAGAATGGCTTCTTGTCAGTCTCCACTAAGAAAAATAGGCAACACCAAGTCAGCTACTCCTCAGCATAGTTATGTCCGTCGCAGCCTTCTAGGGTTTCAGGAGGCACAAACAAAGGTTCTCACAATTATGGTGAAACGCTGAACCCCTGCAAATAATTTTCAACGTAGTGGTTAATTGAAAAGCTCTGCGGCATACTTCTTGGAACAAGGCAGTTACCTGTTCCCACGCAAAGAGGAGTATATAGAACCATGGTGGATTTCCAGCTGATGAAGTAAAGGATTATTAAAGGAACGGGATGACCATGGGGATCATCGTTAATTCTCTGAAACAGTCCGCCCTTTTCACCTGCCAAACACATGCCCACTTCTCCTCACTGGGGATAATAAAAACTAACCAGCGAACTGACAGAGGGCCTGACCCCCCAATCCACATCGACAACACAAAAAAAAAAAAAAACCGTACCCTCCAGCTACTAATTATAATGCTAACATGCAAAATTTCCCTGCATTTTAAAACAATGGAAAAATGGTGGTGGGATGATACTTAGAAGAATGGCTTCTTGTCAGTCTCCACTAACAAAAATAGGCAACACCAAGTCAGCTACTCCTCAGCATAGCTATGTCCATCGCAGCCTTCTTGGGTTTCAGGAGGCACAAACAAACGTTATCACAATTATGGTGAAACGCTGAACACCTGCAAATAATTTTCAACCTACTGGTTAATTGAAAAGCTCTGCCGCATACTTCTTGGAACAAGCCAGTTACCTGTTACCACGCAGACAGGAGTATATAGAACCATGGTGGATTTCCAGCTGATGAAGTAAAGGATTATTAAAGGAACGGGATGACCATGAGTTCATCGTTAATTCTCTGAAACAGAATCCGCCCTTTTAACCTGCCAAACACATGCCCACTTCTCCTCTCTTGGGATAATAAAAACTAACCAGCGAACTGACAGAGGGCCTGACCCCCCCATCCACATCGACCACACACAAAAAAAAAACCCGTACCCTGCAGCTACTAATTATAATGCTAACTGGCAAAATTTCCCTGCATTTTAAAACAATGGAAAAATGGTGGTGGGATGATACTTAGAAGAATGGCTTCTTGTCAGTCTACACTAACAAAAATAGGCAACACCAAGTCAGCTACTCCTCAGCATAGTTATTTCCGTCGCAGCCTTCTTGGGTTTCAGGAGGCACAAACAAAGGTTCTCACAATTATGGTGAAACGCTGAACACCTGCAAATAATTTTCAACGTAGTGGTTAATTGAAAAGCTCTGCGGCATACTTCTTGGAACAAGGCAGTTACCTGTTCCCACGCAAAGAGGAGTATAGAGAACCATGGTGGATTTCCAGCTGATGAAGTAAAGGATTATTAAAGGAACGGAATGACCATGGGGATCATCGTTAATTCTCTGAAACAGAATCCGCCCTTTTCACCTGCCAAACACATGCCCACTTCTCCTCTCTGGGGTTAATAAAAACTAACCAGCGAACTGACAGAGGGCCTGAACCCCACCATCCACATCGACCACACAAAAAAAAAAAAACGTACCCTCCAGCTACTAATTATAATGCTAACTTGCAAAATTTCCCTGCATTTTAAAACAATGGAAAAATGGTGGTGGGATGATACTCAGAAGAATGGCTTCTTGTCAGTCTCCACTAACAAAAATAGGCAACACCAAGTCAGCTACTCCTCAGCATAGTTATGTCCGTCGCAGCCTTCTTGGGTTTCAGGAGGCACAAACACACGTTATCAAAATTATGGTGAAACGCTGAAAACCTGCAAATAGTTTTCAACGTACTGGTTAATTTGAAAACTCTCCAGCATAATTCTTGGAACAAGCCAGGTACCTGTGCCCACGCATAGAGGAGTATATAGAGACATGGTGGAATCCCAGCTGATGAAGCAAAGGATTCTTAAAGGAATCAGATGTCCATGCAGATCCTGTTTAATTCTCTCAAACAGAATTCGCACTATTCACCTGCCAAACACATGCCCACTACTCTTCTCTGGGGATAATAAAAACAAACCAGCGATCTGACAGAGGGCCTGAACACCCATCCTGACCGACCCCACAAAAAAAAAAGTACCCTCCAGCTACTAATTATAATGCAAATTTGCAAAATTTTCCTGCGTTTTTAAACAATAGAGAAATGATGGTGGGATGATACTTAGAAGAATGGCTTCTTGTCAGTCTCCACTGACAAAAATAGGCAACACCAAGTCAGCTACGCCTCAGCATAGTTATGTCCGTAGCAGCCATATTTGGTTTCAGTAGGCACATACACACGTTATCACAATTATGGTGAAACGCTGAAAACCTGCAAAGGATTGTCAACATACTGGTTCATTGAAAAGCTCTCAGGCATACTTCTTGGAACAAGCCAGTTACCTGTTCCCACGCAAAGAGGAGTATATAGAACCATGGTGGATTCCCAGCTCATGAAGCAAAGGATTGTTAAAGGAACGGGATTACCATGCGGATCCTGTTTAATTCTCTGAAACAGATCCGCAGTTTTCACTTGCCATACTAATACACACTTCTCCTCTCTGGGGATAATAAAAACCAACCGGGGAACTGACAGAGGGCCTGACCAACACATCCACAGCGACCCCACAGGAAAAAAAAAAAAAAAAAACACCGTAGCCTCCAGCTACTAATTATAATGCTAACTTGCAAAACTTTCCTGCATTTTTAAACAATGGAAAAATGATGGTGAGATGATACTTAGAAGAATGGATTCTTGTCAGTCTCCAGTAACAAAAATAGGCAAAACCAAGTCAGCTACGCCTCAGCATAGTTATGTCCGTCGCAGCCTTCTTGGGTTTCAGGAGGCACAAACAAACGTTATCACAATTATGGTGTAATGCTGAACACCTGCAAATAATTTTCAATCTACTGGTTAATTGAAAAGCTCTGAGGCATACTTCTTGGAACAATCCAGTTACCTGTTCCCACGCAAAGAGGAGTATATAGAACCATGCTGGATTTCCAGCTGATGAAGTAAAGGATTATTAAAGGAACAGGATGACCACGGGGATCATCGTTAATTCTCTGAAACAGAATCCGCCCTTTTCACCTGCCAAACACATGCCCACTTCTCCTCTCTGGGGATAATAAAAACTAACCAGCGAACTGACAGAGGGCCTGATCCCCACCATCCACATCGACCGCACAAAAAAAAAAACCGTACCCTCCAGCTACTAATTATAATGCTAACTTGCAAAATTTCCCTGCATTTTAAAACAATGGAAAAATGGTGGTGGGATGATACTTAGAAGAATGGCTTCTTGTCAGTCTCCACTAACAAAAATAGGCAACACCAAGTCAGCTACTCCTCAGCATAGTTATGTTCGTCGCAGCCTTCTTTGGTTTCAGGAGGCACAAACAAACGTTATCACAATTATGGTGAAACGCTGAACACCTGCAACTAATTTTCAACGTAGTGGTTAATTGAAAAGCTCTGGGGCATACTTCTTGGAACAAGCCAGTTACCTGTTCCCACGCAAAGAGGAGTATAGAGAACCATCGTGGATTTCCAGCTGATGAAGTAAAGGATTATTAAAGGAACGGGATGACCATGGGGATCATCGTTAATTCTCTGAAACAGAATCCGCCCCTTTCACCTGCCAAACACATGCCCACTTCTCCTCTCTGGGGATAATAAAAACTAACCAGCGAACTGACAGAGGGCCTGAGCCCCCCATCCACATCGACCACACACACAAAAAAAACCGTACCCTCCAGCTACTAAATATAATGCTAACTTGCAAAATTTCCCTGCATTTTAAAACAATGGAAAAATGGTGGTGGGATCATACTTAGAAGAATGGCTTCTTGTCTGTCTCCACTAACAAAAATAGGCAACACCAAGTCAGCTACTCCTCAGCATAGTTATGTCCGTCGCAGCCTTATTGGGTTTCAGGAGGGACATACACACGTTATCAAAATTATGGTGAAACGCTGAAAACCTGCAAACAATTTTCAACGTACTGGTTAATTTGAAAACTCTCCAGCATAATTCTTGGTACAAGCCAGGTACCTGTGCCCACGCATAGAGGAGTATATAGAAACATGGTGGAATCCCAGCTGATGAAGCAAAGGATTCTTAAAGGAATGAGATGACCATGCCCATCCTGTTTAATTCTCTGACACAGAATCCGCACTTTTCACCTGCCAAACACATGCCCACTACTCTTCTCTGGGGATAATAAAAACAAACCAGCGATCTGACAGAGGGCCTGAACACCCATCCTGACCGACCCCACAAAACAAAAAAGTACCCTCCAGCTACTAATTATAATGCCAATTTGCAAAATTTCCCTGCATTTTTAAACAATGGAGAAATGATGGTGGGATGATACTTAGAAGAATGGCTTCTTGTCAGTCTCCACTGACAAAAATAGGCAACACCAAGTCAGCTACGCCTCAGCATAGTTATGTCCGTAGCAGCCATATTTGGTTTCAGTAGGCACATACACACGTTATCACAATTATGGTGAAACGCTGAAAACCTGCAAAGGATTGTCAACATACTGGTTAATTGAAAAGCTCTGAGGCATACTTCTTGGAACTAGCCAGTTTCCTGTGCCCACGCATAGACAAGTATATAGAACCATGGTGGATTCCCAGCTCATGAAGCAAAGGATTCTTAAAGGAACGGGATTACCATACGGATCCCGTTTAATTCTCTGAAACAGATCCGCAGTTTTCACCTGCCATACTAATACCCACTTCTCCTCTCTGGGGATAATAAAAACCAACCGGGGAACTGACAGAGGGCCTGACCAACACATCCACACCGACCCCACAGGAAAAAAAAAAAAAAAAAAAACACCGTAGCCTCCAGCTACTAATTATAATGCTAACTTGCAAAATTTCCCTGCATTTTAAAACAATGGAAAAATGGTGGTGGGATGATACTTAGAAGAATGGCTTCTTGTCAGTCTCCACTAACAAAAATAGGCAACAGCAAGTCATTTACTCCTCAGCATAGTTATGTCCGTCGCAGCCTTCTTGGGTTTCAGGAGGCACAAACAAACGTTATCACAATTATGGTGAAACGCTGAACACCTGCAAATAATTTTCAACGTAGTGGTTAATTGAAAATCTCTGCGGCATACTTCTTGGAACAAGCCAGTTACCTGTTCCGAGGCAAACACCAGTATATAGAACCATGGTGGATTTCCAGCTGATGAAGTAAAGGATTGTTAAAGGAACGGGATGACCATGGAGATCATCGTTAATTCTCTGAAACAGAATCTGCCCTTTTCACCTGCCAAACACATGCCCACTTCTCCTCTCTGGGGATTATAAAAACTAACCAGCGAACTGACAGAGGGCCTGACCCCCACCATCCACATCGACCACACCAGAAAAAAAAAACCGTACCCTCCAGCTACTAATTATAATGCTAACTTGCAAAATTTCCCTGCATTTTAAAACAATGGAAAAATGGTGGTGGGATGATACTTAGAAGAATGGCTTCTTGTCAGTCTCTTCTAACAAAAATAGGCAACACCAAGTCAGCTACTCCTCAGCATAGTTATGTACGTCGCAGCCTTCTTGGGTTTCAGGAGGCACAAACACACGTTATCACAATTATGGTGAAACGCTGAACACCTGCAAATAATTTTCAACGTAGTGGTTAATTGAAAAGCTTTGCGGCATACTTCTTGGAACAAGCCAGTTACCTGTTCCCACGCAAAGAGGAGTATATAGAACCATGGTGGATTTCCAGCTGATGAAGTAAAGGATTATTAAAGGAACGGGATGACCATGGGGATCATCGTCAATTCTCTGAAACAGAATCCGCCCTTTTCACCTGCCAAACACATGCCCACTTCTCCTCTCTGGGGATAATAAAAACTAACCAGCGAACTGACAGAGGGCCTGACCCCCACCATCCACATCGACCACACACAAAAAAAAAACCGTACCCTCCAGCTACTAATTATAATGCTAACTTGCAAAATTTCCCTGCATTTTAAAACAATGGAAAAATGGTGGTGAGGTCATACTTAGAAGAATGGCTTCTTGTCTGTCTCCACTAACAAAAATAGGCAACGCCAAGTCAGCTACTCCTCAGCATAGTTATGTCCGTCGCAGCCTTCTTGGGTTTCAGGAGGGACATACAAACGTTATCAAAATTATGGTGAAACGCTGAATACCTGCAAATAATTTTCAACGTAGTGGTTAATTGAAAAGCTCTGCGGCATACTTCTTGGAACAAGCCAGTTACCTGTTCCCACGCAAAGAGGAGTATAGATAACCATGGTGGATTTCCAGCTGATGAAGTAAAGGATTATTAAAGTAAAGGGATGACCATGGGGATCATCGTTAATTCTCTGAAACAGAATCCGCCGTTTTCACCTGCCAAACACATGCCCACTTCTCCTCTCTGGGGATAATATAAACTAACCAGCGAACTGACAGAGGGCCTGACCCCCCCCATCCACATCGACCACACACACAAAAAAAAAACCGTACCCTCCAGCTACTAATTATAATGCTAACTTTCAAAATTTCCCTGCATTTTAAAACAATGGAAAAATGGTGGTGGGATGATACTTAGAAGAATGGCTTCTTGTCAGTCTCCACTAACAAAAATAGGCAACACCAAGTCAGCTACTCCTCAGTATAGTTATGTCCGTCGCAGCCTTCTTGGGTTTCAGGAGGGACATACAAACTTTATGAAAATTATGGTAAAACGCTGAAAACCTGCAAATAATTTTCAACGTAGTGGTTAATTGAAAAGCTCTGCGACATACTTCTTGGAACAAGCCAGTTACCTGTTACCACGCAAAGAGGGGTATATAGAACCATGGTGGAATCCCAGCTGATGAAGCAAAGGATTCTTAAAGGAATGAGATGACCATGCGAATCCTGTTTAATTCTCTGAAACAGAATCCGCACTTTTCACCTGCCAAACACATGCCCACCACTCTTCTCTGGGGATAATAAAAACAAACCAGCGATCTGACAGAGGGCCTGAACACCCATCCTGACCGACCCCACAAAACAAAAAAGGACCCTCCAGCTACTAATTATAATGCCAATTTGCAAAATTTCCCTTCATTTTTAAACAATGGAGAAATGATGGTGGGATGATACTTAGAAGAATGGCTTCTTGTCAGTCTCCACTGACAAAAATAGGCAACACCAAGTCAGCTACGCCTCAGCATACTTATGTCCGTAGCAGCCATATTTGGTTTCAGTAGGCACATACACACGTTATCACAATTATGGTGAAACGCTGAAAACCTGCCAAGGATTGTCAACATACTGGTTAATTGAAAAGCTCTGAGGCATACTTCTTGGAACTAGCCAGTTTCCTGTGCCCACGCATAGACAAGTATATAGAACCATGGTGGATTCCCAGCTCATGAAGCAAAGGATTCTTAAAGGAACGGGATTACCATGCGGATCCTGTTTAATTCTCTGAAACAGATCCGCAGTTTTCACCTGCCATACTAATACCCACTTCTCCTCTCTGGGGATAATAAAAACCAACCGGGGAACTGACAGAGGGCCTGACCAACACATCCACACCGACCCCACAGGATAAAAAAAAAAAAAACACCGTAGCCTCCAGCTACTAATTATAATGCTAACTTGCAAAATTTCCCTGCATTTTAAAACAATGGAAAAATGGTGGTGGGATGATACTTAGAAGAATGGCTTCTTGTCAGTCTCCACTGACAAAAATAGGCAACACCAAGTCAGCTACGCCTCAGCATAGTTATGTCCGTAGCAGCCATATTTGGTTTCAGTAGGCACATACACACGTTATCACAATTATGGTGAAACGCTGAAAACCTGCAAAGGATTGTCAACATAGTGGTTAATTGAAAAGCTCTGAGGCATACTTCTTGGAAGAAGCCAGTTACCTGTTCCCACGCAAAGAGGAGTATATAGAACCATGGTGGATTCCCAGCTCATGAAGCAAAGGATTCTTAAAGGAACGGGATTACCATGCGGATCCTGTTTAATTCTCTGAAACAGATCCGCAGTTTTCACCTGCCATACTAATACCCACTTCTCCTCTCTGGGGATAATAAAAACTAACCAGCGAACTGACAGAGGGCCTGACCAACACATCCACACCGACCCCACAGGAAAAAAAAAACAAAACACCGTTGCCTCCAGGTACTAATTATAATGCTAACTTGCAAAATTTTCCTGCATTTTTAAACAATGGAAAAATGATGGTGAGATGATACTTAGAAGAATGGATTATTGTGAGTCTCCACTAACAAAAATAGGCAAAAGGAAGTCAGCTACGCATCAGCATAGTTATGTCCGTCGCAGCCTTCTTGGGTTTCAGGAGGCACAAAGAAACTTTATCACAATTATGGTGAAACGCTGAACACCTGCAAATAATTTTCAACGTAGTGGTTAATTGAAAAGCTCAGCGGCTTACTTCTTGGAACAAGCCAGTTACTTGTTCCCACGCAAAGAGGAGTATATAGAACCATGGTGGATTTCCAGCTGATGAAGTAAAGGATTATTAAAGGAACGGGATGACCATGGGGATCATCGTTAATTCTCTGAAACAGAATCCGCCCTTTTCACCTGCCAAACACATGCCCACTTCTCCTCTCTGGGGATAATAAAAACTAACCAGCGAACTGACAGAGGGCCTGACCCCCACCATCCACATTGACCACACACAAAAAAAAAAACCGTACCCTCCAGCTACTAATTATAATGCTAACTTGCAAAATTTCCCTGCATTTTAAAACAATGGAAAAATGGTGGTGGGATGTTACTTAGAAGAATGGCTTCTTGTCAGTCTCCACTAACAAAAATAGGCAACACCAAGTCAGCTACTCCTCAGCATAGTTATGTCCGTCGCAGCCTTCTTGGGTTTCAGGAGGCACAAACACACGTTATCACAATTATGGTGAAACGCTGAACACCTGCAAATAATTTTGAACGTAGTGGTTAATTGAAAAGCTCTGCGGCATACTTCTTGGAACAAGCCAGTTACCTGTTCCCACGCAAACAGGAGTATATAGAACCATGGTGGATTTCCAGCTGATGAAGTAAAGGATTATTAAAGGAACGGGATGACCATGGGGATCATCGTTAATTCTCTGAAACAGAATCCGCCCTTTTCACCTGCCAAACACATGCCCACTTCTCCTCTCTGGGGATAATAAAAACTAACCAGCGAACTGACAGAGGGCCTGACCCCCACCATCCACATCGACAACACACAAAAAAAAAAACCGTACCCTCCAGCTACTAATTATAATGCTAACTTGCAAAATTTCCCTGCATTTTAAAACAATGGAAAAATGGTGGTGGGATCATACTTAGAAGAATGGCTTCTTGTCTGTCTCCACTAACAAAAATATGCAACACCAAGTCAGCTACTCCTCAGCATAGTTATGTCCGTCGCAGCCTTCTTGGGTTTCAGGAGGCATATACAAAAGTTATAAAAATTATGGTGAAACGCTGAAAACCTGCAAATAATTTTCAACGTACTGGTTAATTTGAAAACTCTCCAGCATAATTCTTGGAACAAGCCAGGTACCTGTGCCCACGTATAGAGGAGTATATAGAAACATGGTGGAATCCCAGCTGATGAAGCAAAGGATTCTTAAAGGAATGAGATGACCATGCGGATCCTGTTTAATTCTCTGAAACAGAATCCGCACTTTTCACCTGCCAAACACATGCCCACTACTCTTCTCTGGGGATAATAAAAACAAACCAGCGATCTGACAGAGGGCCTGAACACCCATCCTGACCGACCCCACAAAACAAAAAAGGACCCTCCAGCTACTAATTATAATGCCAATTTGCAAAATTTCCCTGCATTTTTAAACAATGGAGAAATGATGGTGGGATGATACTTAGAAGAATGGCTTCTTCTCAGTCTCCACTGACAAAAATAGGCAACACCAAGTCAGCTAAACCTCAGCATAGTTATGTCCGTAGCAGCCATATTTGGTTTCAGTAGGCACATACACACGTTATCACAATTATGGTGAAACGCTGGAAACCTGCAAAGGATTGTCAACATACTGGTTAATTGAAAAGCTCTGAGGCATACTTCTTGGAACTAGCCAGTTTCCTGTGCCCACGAATAGACAAGTATATAGAACCATGGTGGATTCCCAGCTCATGAAGCACAGGATTCTTAAAGGAACGGGATTACCATGCGGATCCTGTTTAATTCTCTGAAACAGATCCGCAGTTTTCACCTGCCATACTAATACCGACTTCTCCTCTCTGGGGATAATAAAAACCAACCGGGGAACTCACAGAGGGCCTGACCAACACATGCACACCGACCCCACAGGAAAAAAAAAAAAAAAACACCGTAGCCTCCAGCTACTAATTATAATGCTAACTTGCAAAATTTTCCTGCATTTTTAAACAAGGGAAAAATGATGATGAGATGATACTTACAAGAATCGATTCTTGTCAGTCTCCACTAACAAAAATAGGCAAAACCAAGTCAGCTACGCCTCAGCATATTTATGTCCGTCGCAGCCTTCTTGGGTTTCAGGAGGCACAAACAAACGTTATCACAATTATGGTGAAACGCTGAACACCTGCAAATAATTTTCAACTTACTGGTTAATTGAAAAGCTCTGCGGCATACTTCTTGCAACAAGCCAGTTACCTGTTCACACGCAAAGAGGAGTACATAGAACCATGGTGGATTTCCAGCTGATGAAGTAAAGGATTATTAAAGGAACGGGATGACCATGGGGATCATCGTTAATTCTCTGAAACAGAATCCGCCCTTTTCACCTGCCAAACACACGCCCACTTCTCCTCTCTGGGGATAATAAAACCTAACCAGCGAACTGACAGAGGGCCTGACCCCCACCATCCACATCGACCACACACAAAAAAAAAACCGTACCCTCCAGCTACTAATTATAATGCAAACTTGCAAAATTTCCCTGCATTTTAAAACAATGGAAAAATGGTGGTGGGATGATACTTAGAAGAATGGCTTCTTGTCTGTCTCCACTAATAAAAATAGGCAACACCAAGTCAGCTACTCCTCAGCATAGTTGTGTCTGTCGCAGCCTTCTTGGGTTTCAGGAGGGACATACAAACGTTATCAAAATTATGGTGAAACGCTGAAAACCTACAAATAATTTTCAACGTACTGGTTAATTTGAAAACTCTCCAGCATAATTCTTGGAACAAGCCAGGTACCTGTGCCCACGCATAGAGGAGTATATAGAACGATGGTGGAATCCCAGCTGATGAAGCAAAGGATTCTTAAAGGAATGAGATGACCATGCGGATCCTGTTTAATTCTCTGAAACAGAACCCGCACTTTTCACCTGCCAAACACATGCCCACTACGCTTTTCTGGGGATAATAAAAACAAACCAGCGAACTGACAGAGGGCCTGACCCCCACCATCCACATCGACCACACAAGAAAAAAAAACCGTACCCTCCAGCTACTAATTATAATGCTAACCTGCAAAATTTCCGTGCATTTTAAAACAATGGAAAAATGGTGGTGGGATGATACTTAGAAGAATGGCTTCTTGTCAGTCTCCACTAACAAAAATAGGCAACATCAAGTCAGCTACTCCTCAGCATAGTTATGTCCGTCGCAGCCTTCTTGGGTTTCAGGAGGCACAAACAAAGGTTCTCACAATTATGGTGAAACGCTGAACATCTGCAAATAATTTTCAACGTAGTGGTTATTTGAAAAGCTCTGCGGCATACTTCTTGGAACAAGGCAGTTACCTGTTCCCACGCAAAGAGGAGTATAGAGAACCATGGTGGATTTCCAGCTGATGAAGTAAAGGATTATTAAAGGAACGGGATGACCATGGGGATCATCGTTAATTCTCTGAAACAGAATCCGCCCTTTTCACCTGCCAAACACATGCCCACTTCTCCTCTCTGGGGATAATAAAAACTGACCAGCGAACTTACAGAGGGCCTGACCCCCCCATCCACATCGACCACACACACAAAAAAAAACCCGTACCCTCCAGCTACTAATTATAATGCTAACTTGCAAAATTTCCCTGCATTTTAAAACAATGGAAAAATGGTGGTGGGATGATACTTAGAAGAATGGTTTCCTGTCAGTCTCCACTAACAAAAATAGGCAACACCAAGTCAGCTACTCCTCAGCATAGCTATGTCCATCGCAGCCTTCTTGGGTTTCAGGAGGCACAAACAAAGGTTCTCAAAATTATGGTAAAACGCTGAACACCTGCAAATAATTTTCAACGTAGTGGTTATTTGAAAAGCTCTGCGGCATACTTCTTGGAACAAGGCAGTTACCTGTTCCCACGCAAAGAGGAGTATAGAGAACCATGGTGGATTTCCAGCTGATGAAGTAAAGGATTATTAAAGGAACGGGATGACCATGGGGATCATCGTTAATTCTCTGAAACAGAATCCGCCCTTTTCACCTGCCAAACACATGCCCACTTCTCCTCTCTGGGGATAATAAAAACTAACCAGCGAACTGACAGAGGGCCTGACCCCCCCATCCACATCGACCACACACACACACAAAAAAAAAACCGTACCCTCCAGCTACTAATTATAATGCTAACTTGCAAAATTTCCCTGCATTTTAAAACAATGGAAAAATGGTGGTGGGATGATACTTAGAAGAATGGCTTCTTGTCAGTCTCCACTAACAAAAATAGGCCACACCAAGTCAGCTACGCCTCAGCATAGTTATGCCCGTGGCAGCCATGTTGGGTTTAAGGAGGCATATACAAACTTTATCATAATTATGTTGAAACGTGCTGAAAACCCGGCAAATAATTCTCAACGTACTGTTTAATTCAAAAGCTCTGTGGCATACTTCTTGGAAGAAGCCTGTTACCTGGGCCCACGCATAGAGGGGTCTAGAGAACCATGGTGGATTCCAAGGTGATGAATCTAAGGATTCTTAAAGGATCAGGCTGAAAAGTGCAGATCCTGACTGAAACAGGATTCTGACTTTTTGCCTGCAACACACATGCCCACTTCTCCTCTCTAGGGATAACAAAAACAACCCATCGGATTGACAGATGGCCTGCCTCCGCCCCCCACCACCCCACACAAAATCGTGCCCTCCAGCGACTGATCCTTATGCTATCTGGCAATACATCCTCTGCCTTTTAAAATAATGGAGATAGAATGGTGGAATTATACCTAAAAGACTGGCTTATTGCCAGACTCCCATACCAAGTATTGGCAACAGCAAGTCACCTAGGCCTCAGCACACGTTTGTCCCTGGCAGCCATCTTGGGTTTAAGGAGGCACAGATGAACCTTATCACAATTATGGTGAAAGGTGCTGCAAAAGCGGTCAAGTAATTCTCATGGTAGTGGTTACTTGAAAAGCTCTGCGGCATAATTCTTTGAACTAGCCAGTTAACTGGGCCCACGCATAGAGCAGTCTAGAGGCCCATGGTGGATTCCCAGCTGATGAAGCAAGGGATTCTTAATGGAACGGGGTGAAAAGTGCGGTTTCTGTTTCAGTCTAAGACAGAAACGGGGTCCGAACTTTTTACCTGCCACACACATGCCCACTTCTCCGGTCTGGGGAAAATAAAAACCATCCAGCGAACTGACAGAGGGCCTGCGCCCCCCACCCACACCGACCCCACAAATAAAAATGTCCCCTCCAGCTACTAATTATTATGCTAACTTGCAAAGGTTTCCGTGCATTTTAAAATAATGGGGAAAGTATGGTGGAATGATACTTAAAAGAATGGCCTCCTTCCAGCCTCCAGTAACAAGTGTCGTGAAATCCAAGTGACCTAGGCCTCAGCATAGTTTTCTCCCTGGCAGCCATCTTGTGTTTAAGGAGGCACAGACGATCCTTATCACAATTATGGTGATATGTGCTGCAGAAACTGGCAAATAATTCTACACGTAGTGTTTATCTCAAAAGCTGTGCAGCATACATCTTGGTACAGGCCAGTTCATGGGCCCATGCATGGAGGGTTCTAAGGAACCATGGTGGATTCCCAGCTGATGAATCAAAGGATTTTTAATGGAACCGGCTGAAAAGTGCGGATACTGTTTCAGTCTAACTGAAACAGGATCCGCACATTTCACCTGCCACAAATATATCCACTTCCCTGTCTGGGCATAATAAACACAAACAACCAGACTGACAGAGGGACTGTCCCCCAAACCACCCCGATCCCACCCAAAAACGTCCCCTCCGTTGACTCATCCTTATGCTAACTGCCGAAAGTTGCTCACCTTTTAATATAAGGGAGAAAGGATGGGGCAATGATAATTAAAAGACTGGATTCTTGTCAGACTCCCGTACCAAGTATTGGCAACACCAAGCGAGAGAACCCTCAGTATAGGTTTGTCCATGGAAGCCATCTAGGGTTTAAGGAAGCACAAATGAACCTTATCAAAATTATGGTAAAAGTGCTGGAAAAGCTGGCAAATAATTTCCATGGTAGTGGTTATTTCAAATGCTCTGTGGCATACTTCTTTGAACTAGCCTGTTAAGTGGGTCCACACATAGTGGGGTGTAGAGAACTATGGTGGATTCCCAGCTGATGAAGCAAAGGATTCTTAAAGGAACAGGATGAAAAGTGCCGATCCTGTATCAGTCTAAGACTGAAACAGGATCCACACTTTTCACTTGCCACACACATGTCCACTTCTCCTCTCCGGGGATAATAAAAACAAACCACTGGACTGACAGAGGGCCTGGCTCTGCCTCTCCCACCCCACACAAAAACGTTTCCTCCAGCGACTCATCCTTAAGCTAAATGGCAATAGGTGCTCTGCCTTTTAAAATAGTTGTGAAAGGAAGGTGGAATGATACTTAAAGGAATGGCTTCTTGCCACGGACCAGTACCAATTATCGGCAACTCCAAGGGAGATTGGCCTAACCATAGTTGTTTCTGTGGAAGCCAGCTTGGGTTTCAGGATGCACTGCCTAACCTTTTCACAATCTTTGTGAAAGTTGCTGCAAAAACTGGCAAATAATACTCAATGTAGTGGTTATTTCCAAAGCTCTGCGGCATACATCTTGGAACTAGCCAGTTACCTGGACCCACACATAGAGGGGTCTCGACAGCCATGGTGGATTCCCAGCTGATGAATCAAAGGATTCGTAAAGGAACTGGCTGAAAAGTGCGGATCCTGTTTCAGTCTAAGACTGAAACAGGATCCGTACTTTTCACCTGCCACACACATGCCCACCTCTCCTCCTTGGGCATAATAAAGACAAACCACCAGACAGACAGAGAGCCTTCCCCTCAACGCACCACCCGACCCCACTCAAAAACGTCCCCTCCAGCAACTCATTCTTATGATAACTGGAAAAAGGTGTTCTGCCTTTTAAAATGATGGAGAAAGGATGGTGGAATGACTCTTAATAACATGGCTTCTTGCCAGGCTCCAGTACCAACTATCGGCAACACCAAGTGAACTAGGCCTCAGCATACTTTTGTCCGCCCCAGCCATCTTGGGTTGAAGGAGGCACGGACCAACCTTATCACAATTATGGTGAAAGGTGGTGCAAAAACTAGCAAATAATTCTCAACGTAGTGGTTATTTCAAAAGCTCTGTGGCATACTTCTTGGAACTTGCCAGTTACCTGGGCCCACGCATAGAGGTCTTTAAAGAACCATGGTGTATTCCCAGCTGATGAATCAAACGATTCTTTTTTGTTTGTTTGTTTGTTTGTTAGCTCATTATGGGGGTACAAAAGATCAGGCTATATACATTCCCCATGCCTCCCCTTTCCCCCGATTCTGAGCTTCAATTTTGTCCATTCCCTAGTCAGTGCACATCACATTCATCATGTAGGTGTGCACCCCTCCTCTCCCCCACCCCATCCCCCCCAGTTAGAACTTGAAGGGTGTCCATTCCCCAGGCAGTGCACATCACATTCATCAAGTAGGTATACACCCATCCCTTCCACCCGGCCCCAACCTCTGTCCGATACCCAATTGGTGTTGTTCCCAAATGTGCACTCAGGGAAACCAATTTGCTGGTGAGTACATGTGGTGCTTATTTTTCCATTCTTGGGATACTTCACTTAATAGAATGGGATCCAGCTCTCTCCAGGAGAACCAAAGAGATGCCATATCGCCATTATTTCTAATAGCTGAGTAATATTCCATGGTATACATATACCACATTTTGCTAATCCATTCATGAATTGATGGGCATTTGGGTTGTTTCCACATCTTTGTGATTGTGAATTGTGCTGCTATAATCATTCAGGTGCAGGTGTCTTTTTTATAGAATGACTTTTGTTCTTCTGGGTAGATGTCCAATAATGGAATTGCTGGATCGAATGGTAGGTCTACTTGAATCTGTTTAAGGTATCTCCACATTGCTTTCCACAGGGGCTGCACTAGTTTACAGTCCCACCAGCAGTTTATGAATGTACCTATCTCGCCACACCCACACCAACATGTATAGTTTTGGGACTTTTTGATAAAGGCCATTCCTACTGGAGTTAAGTGATATCTCATTGTGGTTTTGATTTGCATTTCCCTGATGATTAGAGATGTTGAACACTTTTTCATATGTTTGTTAGCCATTTTTATATCTTCTTTTGAAAAATTTCTATTTATGTCCTTTGCCCACTTTTTGATAGGGTTGTTTGATTTTTTCTTACTGATTTTTCTGAGTTCTAAATAGATTCTTGTTATCAGTCCTTTATCTGATGTGTAGTATGCGAAAATTTTTTCCCATTCTGTAGGTTGTCCATTTACTCTCGTGACTGTTTCTTTGGCTGTGCAGAAGCTTTTTAATTTGATCAGGTCCCATTTATTTATTTTTGTTGTTGCTGTGATTGCTTTAGGGGTCTTCTTCATAAATTCTTTGCCTAGGCCAATGTCTGTAAGAGTCTTTCCTACATTTTCTTCTAGACTTCTAATAGTTTCTGACCTTAGGTTTAAGTCTGTTAACCACTGTGATTTGATTTTTGTGTGTCCTGTTTTAGTCTTCTACATGTGGATATCCAGTTTTCCCAGCACCATTTATTAAATAAGGAATCTTTTCCCCAGAGTATGTTTTTGTCTGCTTTGTCAAAGATTAGATGGCTATATGAGGATGGTTTTATATTGGGATTTTCTGTTCTGTTCCACTGGTCTGTGTCCCTGCACTTGTGCCAGTACCAGGCTGTTTTAAGAACCACAGCCTTGTAGTATAGTTTGAAGTCTGGCAAATTAATACTTCCCATTTTGTTTTTGTTGTTTAAGATTGCTTTTGCTAAACGGGGTCTTCCCTGGTTCCATACAAAGCGTAAAATTATTTTTTCTATGTCTGTGAAAAAAGATGTTGGTAATTTAATAAGGATTGCATTGAATCTGTAGATAACTTTGGGCAGTATAGACATTTTAACAATGTTGATTCTACCGATCCATGAGCATGGTATGGTTTTCCACCTATTTACATGTTCTGCAATTTCCTTCCTCAGTGTTTCATAGTTCTCCCTATAGAGGTCCTTTACCTCCTTAGTTAAATAAATTCCTAGGTATTTTATTTTCTTTGTTGCTATTTTGAAGGGTATTGAGTCCTTAATTTGGTTTTCCATTTGACTGTTATTGGCATATATGAATTCCTCTGATTTGTGTGTATTGATTTTCTATCCTGAGACTTTACTGAATTCATTGATCAATTCCAGGAGTCTCTTGGTTGAAACCTTGGGGTTTTATAGATATAACATCATATCATCAGCAAAGAGTGAGAGTTTGATCTCTTCTGTCCCTATTTCAACTCCCTTGATTCTGCTCTCTTGCCTGATAGCTCTTGCAAGGACTTCCAATACTATGTAGAAAAGTAATGGGGACAGTGGTAAGCCTTGTCTGGTTCCAGTTTGAAGTGGGAATGCTTTCAGTTTTTCCCCATTCAGTATGATGTTGGCTGAGGGTTTGTCGTATATGGCTTGTATCATTTTTATATAGGCCCCATCTATGCCTATTTTGTTAAGTGTTCTTATCATAAAAGGGTGTTGAATTTTGTCAAATGCTTTCTCTGCATCTATTGAGAGGATCATCTGATCTTTATTTTTGCTTCTATTTATGTGATGAATTACATTCCCATATGTCAAACCATCCCTGCATCTCTGGGATGAAGCCCACTTGGTCGTGATGGATTATTTTTTTGATAAGCACTTGGATTCGATTTGTTAGAATTTTATTGAGAATTTTTGCATCTATATTCATAAGAGAAATTGGTCTATAGTTCTCTGTTTTAGTTGCATCCTTTCCTGGATTTGGTATCAGGATTATGTTGGCTTGGTAAAAAGTGTTGGGGAGAATCCCATCCTTCTCTATATTGGAGAATAGTTTATGTACGATGGGCACCAGTTCTTCTTTGTAGGTATGGTAGAATTCAGGTGTGAACCCATCTGGTCCAGGGCTTTTCTTTTTGGGAAGGTTTTTTATTGCTGTTTCAATTTCAGATCTAGATATCGGTCTATTCAGGAATTCTATTTCTTCCTGGTTGAGCCTGGGAAGGCTGTGTGTTTATAAGAATTTGTCCATTTCCTCCAGGTTTTCTAATTTGTGTGCATAAAGATTTTTGTAGAATTCATAGATGATATCATGTATCTCTGTGGCATCAGTCGTGATTACTCCTTTCGTGTTCCTGATCGAGGTTATAAGAGATTTTTCTTTTCTGCTCTTGGTTAGTTTAGCCAGAGGTGTGTCAATTTTGTTTATTTTTTCAAAGAACCAACTTTTGGTTTTATTAATCTCCGTTATGGTTTGGTTTAATCTCCCTTATGGTCCTTTTCATTTAGTTCTGATTTAATCTTAATAATTTCCTTCTGCTGGGTTTGGGTTTGGTCTCTTCTTTCTTCTCCAGCTCTTTGAGTCTATTCATTAGATTGTCTATTTGTAAGTTTTCTGTCTTTTTGGTATAGGCATTTATGGAAATAAATTTTCCTCTCAGGACTGCTTTAGCTGTGTCCCACAGATTTTGATAAGTTGTATCTCCTTTGTCGTTTAATTCAGAGAATCTTTTGATTTCTGACTTGATTTCTTCATTTATAAAATGATTGTTCAGGAGAAGGTTATTTAGCTTCCATGACTTTGAGTAGAAATGAGGATTTCTGTTAGGGTTCATTGTTACTTTTATTCCACTGTGATCCGAGAAGCTGCATGGTATTATTTCTATATTTTTAAATTTTTTAAGACATGCTTTATGTCCTAAGATATGGTCAATCTTGGAGAATGTCCCATGAGCTGATGAGAAGAACTTATATTCAGTGGTATTTGGGTAGAATGTCCTGTAGATGTCAGTCAGGCCCATTTGGTCTAGCATTCTATATACGTCCAATATTTCTTTGTTTATTTTTTGTTTGGAGGATCTGTCTTGAACTGTCAGTGGCGTGTTAAAATCTCTGGCTACTAAAGTGTTGTTATCTATCATTTGGTTCAGATCAAGTAGGGTTTGCTTTATGAATCTGGGTGCACCTAGATCGGGTGCATATATGTTAAGTATAGTTATGTCTTCTTGTTGAATTGTACCCTTCACCAGTATATAGTAACCATCTTTGTCTTTCTTTACTTTTGTTGATTTAAAAACTACGTTATCGGAGATTAGAACTGCCACGCCAGCTTTCTTTTGGGTTCCATTTGCTTGGAATATTGATTTCCACCCTTTTATTTTCAGTCTAAATGCATCCTTGCAGGTTAGATGAGTTTCCTGAAGACAGCAGATACTTGGCTTATATCTTTTTTATCCATCGGGCCAGTCCATGTCTCTTGAGTGGGGAATTCAATCCATTCACATTTAATGAGAGAACTGATAAGCGAGACAGATTGCTGTTCCTCATGTTGGGTTGAATTTCATTGATCTGTTTTCTCTCTTGAGCCATTATGATAACTGTGTTTTCATATTTATCTCTTGATTAGTGTTACATTCGAAGGTCCTTCTTGTGCTGGACCACGTGTAACTCTGTTTTGAATACTTCTTGGAAAGCTGCTCTTGTCTTGGTGAATTCTCTGAGTTTTTGTTTATCTGAGAATGTCTTAATTTCACCTTCATATATAAAACTGAGCTTATCTGGGTACAGGATTCTAGGCTGGGCATTATTCTGTTTCAGAAGAGTGAGAATGGGGCTCCAATCTCTTCTTGCTTGTAAGGTTTCAGTTGAGAAATCTGGCGTGATTCGGATGGGCTTTCCTTTGTATGTTACTTGTTTTTTTCTCCTTACAGATTGAAGAAGGGCCTCGTTAGTGGATATTTTGGTCAGTCTGATAACTACATGACGTGGTGTCTTCCTATTTGGTATGAATCTCTCAGAGGTTCTTTGAGCTTCTTGAACCTATGTATCTAGAGATTTGGCAAGGCCTGGGAAATTTTCCTCAATTATATCTTCAGATACTTTATTCAACCCTTGCTTATTGTCTTCTTCACCCTCAGGAATGCCGATAACTCTCACGTTAGGCTTCTTTACATAATCCCACATTTCTTGTAGACTATGATTATTTCTCATGTTTCTTTGTTTTAACTCTGTGACTGCCTTATTTAATTGGAAAGTGTTATCTTCGATCTCTGAGATTCTTTCTTCTGTTTGATCTACCCTGCTCTTGAGACTTTCCACTGTGTTTTGTAGCTCCTTGAATAAATTTTTCATTTCCAGGAGTTCAGTTTGATTTTTCTTCAGTATTTCAATTTCTTTGGTGAATTTTTCTTCCAAGTCCTGGATCTTTTTTGTGGTTTCTTTGTGTTGATTATCCATTTTTTCTTGCATAATGTTCAGCGTATTTATGATCCATGTTTGAAATTCTTCCTGTGACATGTTGCTATTTGGAATCTGCTTTGTGTTAATTGGTGGAGAACTAGTAATCCTCTTTGAGGGCATGGTTTCAGCTTGATTCTTTATACTCCTAGAGTTCCTTCGCTGAGCCCTTCCCATCTGAATGAATCCTTAAGATCCCTTCTTTCAGCTTTAGTCTGGATAGGGGCACACTGTGAGTGCCAGGTAAGCTGCCTCCTCTGTCACTAGGGGGAGCCCTTCACATATTGTTCAGGATTTTGCTAGCTCCGCTGGGGGGGCTGCCCCTCTTCCTCTCCCGAGGTGGCTTCTGTCTCTCTCTGCAAGAAAGACAGTGGATAGGGAGAGTGGAGCGGTGCCCTCATTCACCCAGTGCCCCAGCCACTGCAGTTCCCGCGGGAGATGGTCTGCCCCACCCCAATGTCTGCAAGGTCCACGCTCCACTCTCTCGTGACTGGGGAACCACTCAGTGTTCACACAAAGGTGGAGCTCCTAGTCAGGGTCCGTGGACTAGGGAAGGGAGCCGCCCAGGGAGCCGCCCGGTACCCAATCGCTCCTCAGCGTTTAGGCTGTGGACCCCTACAATGGCGGCCGCCCGTCTGCAGATCACTGTCACTGGGGTTGAATGCTCAGGGACCGGCAGAGGCCAGAGGAGCCGGGGAGCGGGAGAATCCAGCCGCCCACCTATACGAGGCAGTTTGGCGTCTGCTAGAGCCGGGACCAAAGCAGCCCCACCGCCCACGTATAGGAGACAGTTGCTAGGTGCGTCAGCTGCGCACAGCACTCCAGGCTCCAAAATGCCTCCTGCCAATGTCTCTTCTCTGCAGAGCCCCACATCTCCCGTGGCGATTCTGCACCGACTTCAGGCAGATCCTCAATTGAGTGGGTGTGGAGGTCAGAGGGGGAACAAGATGCTTTCCTGTGGGGCTGAACCCACCCCACTCTCTGGTGAGGTGGGTACAGCTGTCCCGTGCTCCCTTCTCTATTGGCCATCCCGCACTCTCCAGATTTTGGTGATTTATTTCCCTAATCACCTCAGTCTTTTCTTGCTCTCTCTCTCTGTCCCACGCTGATTCTCCATGGATTCACACCACCGTTCTTGTGGGGAAGTGAACCTCTAGGGTTGTGGCAGTGGGAGACCCATGCCTTCCACTCCAGGAGCACGAATCCAGGAGGTCACCACCATTCCACCATCATTGAGAATGAATCAAAGGAGTCTTAAAGGAACGGGCTGAAAAGTGCGGATCCTGTTTCAGTCTAAGTCTGAAACAGGATCCGCACTTTTCACCTGCCACACACATGCCCACTTCTCCTCTCTGGGCATAATAAAAACAAACCACTGGACTGACAGAGGGCTTGCCCCCCCACACACACCACACGACCCCACACAAAAACGTCCCCTCCAGTGACTCATTCTTATGCTAAATGGCAAATGGTGCTATGCCTTTTAAAATAATGGAAAAAGGATGGTGGAATGATACTTGAAAGACTGGTTTTATTCCACGCTCCCGTACCAAGTATCGGCAACACCAAGTGAGCTAGGCCTCAGCATAGTTTTTTCCCTGGCAGCCATCTTGGGATTAAGGAGGCAGAGAAGTACCTTGTCACAATTATGGTGAAAGGTGCTGCAAAAATTGGCAAATAATTCTCCACGTAGTGGTTATTTCAAAAGCTCTATGGCATACTTCTTGGAACCAGCTAGTTACCTGGGGCCACGCATAGAGGGTTATAGAGAACCATGGTGGATTCACGGAAGAAGAGTCAAATGATTCTTAATGGAACGGGCAGAAAATGTGGATCCTGTTTCAGTCTAAGACTAAAACAGGATCCGCACTTTTCACCTGCTGCACACATGCCAACTTCTCCTCTCTGAGGATAAAAAAAAAAACAAAAAAAAAAAACACTGGACTGGCAGAGCGCCTGCCCCCTCACACACCACCTGACCCCACACAACAACGTGCCCTCCAGCAACTCATTCTTATGCTAACTGGCAAAAGGTGCTCTGCCTTTTAAAACAATGGAAAAAGGTTGGTGGAATGATACTTAAAAGACTGGCTTCTTGCCAGGCTCCAGTACCAAGTATAGGCAATACCAAGTGAGGTAGGCCTCAGCATGGTTTTGTCCATGGCAGCCAGCTTGGTTTAAGGAGGCAGAGACGAACCTTGTCACAATTATGGTGAAAGGTGCTGCAAAAACTGGCAAATAATTCTCCACGTAGTGGTTATTTCAAAAGCTCTGCAGCATAATTCTTGGAAGTATCCAGTTAAAGGGTCCCACGCATTGAGGGGTCCAGAGAACCATGGTAGATTGCCAGGTGATGAATCAAAGGATTCTTAAAGAAACGGGCTGAAAACTGCTGATCCTCTTTCACCCTAAGACTGAAAGAGGATCAGCACTTTTCACCTGCCACACACATGCCCACTTCTCCTCTCCGGGCCTAATAAAAACAAACCGCCAGACTGAAAGATGCCCTGACCCCCAAACACCACCCGACCCCACAAAAAAAGTCCCTTCCAGCGACTCATTCTTATGCTAACTGCCAAAAGGTGCTCTGCCATTTAAAATAGTGGAGAAAGGATCATGGAATGATACTTAAAAAACTGGCTTCTTGCCAGGGTCCAGTACCAAGTATTGGCAACACCAAGTGAGCTATGCCTCAGCATAGTGTTTTCCATGGCAGCCATCTTGTGTTTAAGGATGCAGAGGCGAATCTTAACACAATTATTGTGAAAGGTGCTGCAAAAACTGGCAAATAATTCTCACCATAGTAGTTATTTCAAAAGCTCTGAGGTATACTTCTTGGAACCAGCCAGTTTACTGGGTGCACTCATAGAGGGGTCTATAGAACCTTGGTAGAGTCCCAGCTGATGAATCAAATGATTCTTAAAGGAACAGGCTGAAAACTGCGGATCCTGTTTCAGTCTAAGACTGAAACAGGATCTGCCCTTTTCACCTGCCACACACATACCCACTTCTCCTCTCTGGGGATAATAAAAACAAATCACCAGACTGACAGAGGGCCTGCCCCTCCACCACCCCCTGACTCGACATAAAAACATCCCCTCCAGCAACTCATTCTTATGCTCACTGGTGAAAGGTGCTCTGCCTTTTAAAATAATGGAGAAAGGATGGTGGAATGATACTTGAAAGAGTGGTCTCTTGCCAGGCTCCAATACCAAGTATCAGCAACACCAAGTTAGCTAGGCCTCACCATAGATTTTTCCGTCACAGCAATCTTGGATTTAAGGA